>NW_026596079.1:33469069-33565818 GCF_907164565.1 Psammomys obesus | reverse complement strand
TATATATATATATATATATATATATATATATATATATATATATATATCACTTAACTAAATACTATTAAAACTAAAAGCAGAGTATTATATGCAGCCTGGATTTTGCAATCTCAAGACTATACATAAATATAAAAGTCATGCCTTAGTGGTACATCTTATCTGTCTCTGTATTAAGTAAGATTATTTGATATCAATTCTTTGATTGGATCACTGACAACTTTAGGGTATCTCATATCTTTTAGTAATGATTCTAGAAAAGTTTACTTACAAATAATTTTTGAGTCAGACAAAACCAAGTTTGGAGCTTTCTTTGTCACTATGTGCCGTCTGATCTTGTAAGAAGTGGGGTATTGTCTACTCTGTGGTGACTGGGTTCTTACTGCATGGCAAACATTACTCTAGGCTCTTATGACACAGTAGTGAGTCAAAAAGACATGGCCTTAGCCATTGGTTGTTACTGTATTTTGAGAATGAGAGACAGAAAAAATATGTGCAAAACAATGAAGAAAACTATGGTTGTAGCTACCTCTGTGGATGATTTTTGTGGATTTCCTAGTTTCTAGGAAACTTCCTAGGGCTGGATGTCATCTTGGTGAAAGGATCTCAGAGCATATTGTGAGAACTAAGTAGACCATGTACATTTGCTATTCATTACCAAAAGGAAGGAAGGAAGGAAGGAAAGAAGGAAGAAAGGAAGGAAGAAGGAAGGAAAGAAGGGAGGAAGGGAGGGAAGGAGGGAGGGAGGAAGAAAGGAAGGAAGGAGGGAGAGAAGGGAGGAAGAGAGGGAGGGAGGGAGGGAGGAAGAAAGGAAAGAAGGAAGGAAAGAGTGAAAGGAGGAAGGGAGGGAGGGAGGAAGAGAGGGAGGAAGGAAGGAAGGAAGGAAGAAAGAAAGAAAAAGAAAAAGGCAGTGGTAACAGTTTTACTAGGAGAAAGTGCTCACAGAGAAGTGAATTTTTAGCCTCAGTAGTCATTGTAGCGTGACTGGCAGCTAGATAGATCAGCAGTAGCCTTCTTGGGATTTGATTTTCTATCTAAGGCTACATTTTTTTCCTTCTATTTAGGCCAAGGTACACTGCTTTTTTCCCCCCAGGTCAGCATGCTTTGCCACATTAGAATACTCCTAAAATATTTTACTTTACTAGAGCTCTGCTTCCCAAATATTCAAGGCATTCCCCACAGGCGGTATTCTCAACTTTTCAGAACTGGTTAATAGATCTGACAGCCTTACCCAGAGCACTGGGAAAGGCTAATCTGTTGAGAATTTTCTTTTATTTCTGAAGTCTTATGAGATCATTTTTTTTTCCTCTGGTTGGGGAGGGGGACCATGCCTTTACTTACTTATCTTCCTTTGTCTCAACTTCATTTCCTCATATCTATTACAAATCTTGTCCTCAAAATAGTTAACTATATATATATATATATATATATATATATATATATATAAACATATATATACATATACATATTAAAGAAAGTACAGTATTCTAGCAATTGACCATCACTCAGGCCTCTGCACTGTATCATGCAAAGAGACATCAAAGGATTGGTCTCAGAAGCTCTGGTACAGGGATCAAAGTAAGATCACTGCAAATACTCATACCCACATCTCAGCAAGTGAGAAATATGTGGAGGCTACTATAAAAACCTAAAAAGATTTATAATAAAGATTTTGACACTTTCATGTAAGTATTGTGATCAAACTCTGCTCCCATTTCTCTCTCTCTCTCTCTTTTTCTTGTTCTTTCTCCACTTCCAGTGATCTCTGTCTTATTCTCAATTAATGCCCTTCTTACTGTCATGTCTTTTGTGTGTGTGCTTGCTTTCAAGGCTTGTGCAGGTAGCCATAGCTACCATGTGTCCGTGAATGCAATGGTCACAGATATTCAGAATTCATGTTTCACAGCACTCCACCTCATCCTCATGTGCTGATGAGCTTCCCTTTTCATTTGTAATGCTATGGGGAAATCATTTTAACATCTTAGGAAATCAATAAGGTTTCACCTTTGTGATGTTAATGTTCTTTCTTCTTTGGGATGGGTTTAGTACCTAAAACTCTATTACATACAGAATGGTAACATCTTGAAAACTGCCAATTAACCAATCGTTAAACCAGCAGGATTCCCTCCAGAAATGGATGGATGTCAGAAATGCTTCTGTCTTTGGGGTTGGCTAAGTTTTGATGTTGAATATTTCCATATTGATCTCAAGTCCTGAATTTTAGATCCAACTGCACTATCATTTATAGATTTGAACACTGATATCAGAAGGCTTATTAGTTCTAGCTTGCTGAAAATGTTAGTAATCTGTATAAATGTTTTCATTTTCTGAATGTGCTTACACCATTGTTGAGAGAAATATACAAATGGTGATACAAGTGGATAATTATCATGGTTTTTCTTTGCCTTCATATGTCAAAGGTAATCAAATTCTTAGCTGAGGTCTTCCACAACTCCATCCTCTGTGTCACCTGACAGGTCTCTCCCTTTGACTCCCGTCCACACCCATGACAGCTGACAGAAGTCTCAGAAACTCCTAATTTATTAAGTTTCTTCCTTTACCTTGTTCATTTCATACCATATCTCAGATTAATTATTCATTACTTAGACTGGTGAAAAGAAATGAAGTATTACTGTTTTCTTAAAATTCTTGAATATCCTCCTGGCAATAGTTAAAGATACACCTTATTGGTAATGTTATTCTTATATCAGTGAGGGGCAGAGAAGATGGCAGTTTTGTTCATCTTAGCTTGATGTGTGGCTTGGTGGCCAAAGTTGCTTTATGTGCAGGACACATCAAAATCAAATCCAGGCAGTGCAGCACAGTAGGAGGAAGACAGACATAGACCCGCTGACTGCGATGCCACCCACAGAACTGCTTATGCACTGCATGGGTATGTGTGAGAGCATGGCCTCTGGGTTGCCTGCCAGACAATGTCACATAGGTATGGCCAGCTTGCAGTGGGAGCCACCACAATGTGCAAGTATGTTGTGGGTAGACAGAAGAGGAAAGAAGTGGAATAGCTTGAGCAATATGAAGAGAGATAGAACTGGAGACTTGAGGATGGAAAACAGTGGAATAGTAACCTGTTGTGAGTGGCCAGCCCTGACACCTGGGGCTATGGTGATATCATAGATTGAGCTGTTGCTAACTGAGGGACATGTCTGGGTCCATGGCTACACAGCAGCAGGGGTCGCTGTTGATGTTTGTGGCTCATATTACCATTAAAGAAGGTGGGGACACCAGGGTTGTGGCAGTTGCTAAGGATCACATGGAAATTGCAGTTACTGTCCTTCAGTAGCTGCATTGCTCCAGAGAGCTGGTCTCACTGGGGGCAGCACTCTGGGAGAGTGGTCCCTGTGCCTTGCCTGGGCAACACAGTGGGTCTGGCCCTGGTAAAGGGGTGCCCCAACAGTGAAAACATGGGAGAGTTAGCCTGCCACTCATCTGCTGTGAGGTGGTATGCATATAGGAGTGATACCCTCTCTCCTCTTGCCCCTCACCAGCTGCAGCAGTCTGGAGAGATGGCCCTGTCCCTCACCAGCTGCAACACTTGGTATACCCTGCACTTGCCTAGGCAGCACAATTGTCTTGGGCCTGGTCTAGGTGTACAAGTGAGCCAGCCCCAAGAGCAAGAGTATGCGAGTGCTACTGCTGTGACCAGCTGGCCTGAGGTGGTGTGGGTGTGACGCCCTTCCACCTCACCATCTGTGGTAGTCAGAGCGCTTGCCCCAGGACATAAGAGTAGGAGTGCTAGCCCTGCTTTCTTACTGGATGTAGTACACAGGAGAACAGGTCCTGAGTCTTGCCTGAGCAGTACATTAGAGCGGCTCTGATGGCTATGGGTAAGCCAGCCCTGAGGGTGTGGTAGTGAGAGAGCTGGTCCATCCCCTCTAAGCCTGCAACACTTGAAAGGATGGGCCACACATATTGACTAGGCAGCACAGTGAAACTGGCCTTGGAGGAGTGGGTGCAAGTGTACCATCCATAGGGCATGAGAGTAGGAGAGCTGACCCTGTCTTTTGCCAATGGCAGCATTGTGTAGCTTAGCCAGAGCACCTCTGGAGATAAGGGAGAGCTGGTGTGCTGACAGGCCCAGATCCAGAGCTCTGAGATGGCCCACCCCAAAATCTATATTATCTGGAACTGTTGGGACATGTGAAAGGGCCAGTCGTGCTGATCCAAAGCTGCAGGATCTCCATGACACAGGCAACAACAAGATAAACTGGAGGAAGCCTGGTGAGGGGTCAGATATTGATGGTGTAACAGAAGACAGAGACCTTGAATCAGACTAATGACTCATTACGATGAACATTTGCAAGGGAAGAGATGTGGACAGAGGGGTATTCTGTGGTGCACATGGTGACATACCCAGCTTCCACTACAAGGTGTCTTCTATGCTGTGTGTGTGTGACTGTGTTTTATTCTGATAGGGGAGGGAAGGGTAGATACGAAGGGATGGGGAGATGAGCACAACTAGAGAGCATGATGTGAAGCTCACAAAGTTTTTAAAAATTCTTGAATATATGATATTATCCATATTGTAGGAATCCTGGGCAGGTTTTGAAAAGAATGAATACAGTAGAAGAGATATAAACGTCTCCCTTACAGAATCTTTTGATTTGAGTGACACAGTCCCAGTGTTCAGCAGACTTTTGACAGTTTTCTAAGAAGTGTACATAATTCCTGTTTATAACCTATTACTGCACGAGAAATCTCAACCTCTGGCATGTTGTCTGCTTTGGGTGACTATGAACTGTGTTGTTTCACTAGTGATCGGGTGCAGGCCTGTTTGCGTTTTACGAGCTTTCACCGACTGTCTGCCTCGGGTTCTGGAGTCTAAAGTGGGTACTTCACTGCATTTGGCTCTCACATTACAGCTGTCTTCTGCGGTTTCCCAGCCTTTTCTTTCTCTTCATCAACTTGAACAGTAATCAGTTTGTCTAATGCCTTTCTCATGAGTGTGCTGGAGTTTTGGATATTTATCTAAAAGAATGTCTTTGTCTGGTTAAGATGAAGCCTGCTGGATCTTGAAAAGTCTGTTTTTCCATTTCTATATTCTGTAACAAATACTTCTATGTTGAAAAAAAATCTTAAATATTCTAACAAGTTTTGCCTATTTGCCCCTCTGTTTTATAATTTTCTAACCCATAGTTCTTTATTCTTTGAAAGGAGATGAATAATCACTTGAATCCCTTCCCAGGATCTAATATAATCCAAAGTCAACTTTGTAACGAATATTTGCTCAATTTCAAAATAGAAGCAACCAGGCACTGACTGCTTCACACAGAACATTTACATCAATATACCAAAAGTTGTCACACCTTTGAGCTATTCCTGCCATCTGTAGGTTTCCTGGAACTAGTATAAGCTAATGTGCAGGGGTGGCTTTTCTAATACTTATCAGTCAAAGAAACAATCATAATAACCATCAATGTTTGATACTGAAAATCATATGCAATGCATTTATGCAAAATTATTCTAAAAATTCCAGCAAAACATACAATATATTTGAAATTGAAATCATATATTCTGATTTACTTTAGTCAAAAATATTAGTGTTGGGACCTTGTAAGATTTCCCCTTTCTGTGTTAGCACATTTATTGTTGTCATTGTTCAGGACTTATTTAGACAGTCACGTTGAGACTTAAAGGTGTAGCTTTTCCTGACATTTCCAGGAGACACAGTCTCAAAACAGATTTCTCTTATCTCTGGTTCTTACAGTCTTTCCTACCTCTTGTTGGGGATGTTCTCTAAGTCTTGGGTGCATTAGTTGTGCTGTGAGATTTATCAGATGGGTTAGCCCTAAAATCATATTCTTGTAAGTAATATATTGACAGAAGAGGCTGCATTTATACATTTATACATTTAGGAATATATAAAGATGTATCAACAATTAGAGAAAAAAAGGCCATAACTTTGACA
Source organism: Psammomys obesus (assembly GCF_907164565.1). NCBI lineage: Eukaryota > Metazoa > Chordata > Mammalia > Rodentia > Muridae > Psammomys > Psammomys obesus. Next base: position 33,559,895 of record NW_026596079.1, on the reverse strand, counting down.
GAAATCAAGTTGGTGGTGTACCTGAGAAAGATTGAAGGTAGGAAAGAAAACAGGAAAAAATGATGTAATTGCATTTCAATTTTAAAAATAAAAATTAACACAAAAGAAAACTCTGTAAAATTACTAAAACTCCCCATTGCTGATGAAAACATTTATGAACAATAACCATAATCTATGAAATATATTTTTGGTAGTTTGAATGAGAATTTCCCAATAGGCTCAGTTTTTGCATGCTTAGTCCCCAGTTGATGAACTGTTTGGAAAGGATTAAGAAGTATGGCTTTCACTCTCCACATCAGTTGGCCATCAGGCTCAGCATCTGCTTTGACAGTCTATACTGCAGAAGCTTTCAGAAGCCCTCTGTGGCAGGTTTCAAGGTTGTTTCCTGTTTTCTTCTGGCTTTCAGAGGCCCTCTGTAGCAGGTTCCGAGGTTGTTTTCTATTTTCGTTTTCTTCTGATGTCCATCCTCTTTGCCTTTCAGGATGGGGATTGAACATTTTAGTTAGGGTCCTCTCTTTTGCTTAGTTTGTTTAGATGTACAGATTTTAGTGGGTTTATTCTATGTTGTATGTTTATATGAGTGAGTATATACCATGCACAGGTGTAGCCCATGGCAGTTCAGTGTCCAAGTGGGTTACATAGTAATGGGAAGAGGGACTGCCTCTGACATAATCTGATTGGCCTGCTCATTGATCACCTCCCCCTGAGGGGGGAGCAGCCTTACCAGGCCACAGTAGAGGACAATGCAGCCACTTTTGATGAGAACTGATAGACTAAGATCAGAAAGGAGAGGAGAACCTCCCCTATCAGTGGACTTGGGGAGTGGCATGCATGCAGAAAGGGGAGGGAGGGTGGGATCGGGAGGGGAGGAGGGAGGGGCTTATGGGGGGATACAAAATGAATAAAGTGTAATTAATAATAATAAAAAAAAGAAGAAGTATGGCTTTGTTGGAGGAGGTTTGTCACTAGGGGTGAGCTCTGTGGTTTCAAAATCTCATACCAGGCCAAGTCTCTATCTGTCTGTCTCTCTCTCTCTCTCTCTCTCTCTCTCTCTGCCTGTATGCTGCCATGCTTTACACAATGATGATAATAAACTAACCTTTTCAAACTGCAGGGGAACCTCCAATTAAATGCTTTATTTAAAAAGAGTTGTCTTAATCTTGGTGTTTCTTCACAGCAATAGAGCAGTGACTAAGACAATAGTCAAAGTTAAAATATTTATTATACCAACTACTTCTCATTCATTTTAACAAAAGGTTTACAATTATGTTCAGTTAAGTCCAACTTATACCCTTTCTGAATTGCTACAGAAGAATTTCTTATACCTAAGAAAAACAAGAATAAAGGGAACATAAAATTTATGCTCACAGGTATAGTCTTGTCATATTTTGACAAATTCCTCAAAAAATGTACATATTACTGTGTTTGCTGCAACAGCAAATATTTATATTCATAAACCTAGAGAGAGTGTAAATTGTATAAAAGAGATACCAGTTTAGGATTAAGTGGCATTTGCTACTGGAGTTTGTTTTTGTCTGGTTGAGTGAGGGAGAGATGAGGAATTTTACTCAAATTTCTGTGTTGTACATTAAGTGAGAGAGAAATAAGGCAGTTCTTTGGTGTTCATGACAATTGACTGCTGCCTACTGTGGTTTGAATGAGATGTCTCTCAAACTGGGCATTTGAAAACAGTCACTGGCCCTTTGGGGAGAACTAGGAGGTCTGGTATTGTTGGAAGAAGTAAGTCAATTGGGGCAGACTTTGAGGTACAAAAGACTTATACCATTTCTGTTATGCTCTCTCTCTGTTTGTCTGTCTGTCTTTCTGTGTCTTTTTTCCCCAGCCTCTGCTTGCAGATAAAGATACAAGCTCTCTGCCTTTTCTGCCCTGTTGTCTTTGCTCCATAATGACAGACTCTAAGCCATAAATCCAATTAAATATGTTATTTCATAAATTTCCTTAGTCATGGTGTTTTGTCATAGGAATAATAATTAAAAAAACAACTAAGACAATAATGAAAGATGTTCATCAAAGGATGGGTAGCACAGGAAGAAAAGTGCTTTCCAAGCATGAAAACCTGAGTTCAGATTTTTATTTTTGTTAATTACAGTTTATTCACTTTGTATCCCCCCCGTAGCACTCTCCCCTCCCTTCCCACCCATGCCCCTCCCCCAGTCCACTGATAGGGAAGGTCCTCCTCCTCTTTCCTCTGATCCTAGTCTATCAGGTCTCATCAGGAGTGGCTGCATTGTCTTCCTCTGTGGCCTGGTAAGGCTGCTCCCCACTCAGGGGAGGTGATCAAAGAGCAGGCCAATCAGTTCATGTCAGAGACACTCCCTGTCCCCATTACAATGAACCCACTTGGACAGTTAACTGCCATGGGCTACCTCTATGCAGGGGTTCCAGTCCATGAGTGTTTCTTGGCTGAAGTATCAGTCTCAGAAAAGACCCCTGTGCCCAGATTTTTTTGGATCTGTTGCTATCTTTGTGGAGTTCCTGTCCTCTCCAGGTCTTATTATCTCCCACTTCTTTCCTAAGATTCGCTGCACTCTGCCCAAAGTTTGGCTATGAGTCTCAGCATCTGCCTCGATACCCTGCAGGGTAGAGCCTTTCAGAGGCCCTCAGTGGTAGGCTCCTGTCCTGTTCCTTGTTTCCTCCCTCCTCCGATGTCCATCCTCTTTGCCTTTCTGAATGGAGATTTAGCATGTTAGCCAGAGTCCTCCTTCTTTATTGGCTTCCTTAGGTGTACAGATTTTAGTATGTTTATCCTATATTATATGTCTAATACCCACTTATGAATGAGTACATACCCTGTGTGTTTATCTGCTTCTGGGATACCTCACTCCAGATGATCTTTTCCAGTTCCCACCATTTATCTGCAAATTTCATGATTTCCTTGTTTTTTATTGCTGAGTAATATTCCATTGTGTAGATGTACCACAATTTCTGTTTCCATTCCTCAACTGAGGGGCATTTGGGAAAGGATGGCTTCAATTGGACAAGTGGTTCAAAAGCAGTGTCAACTGACACTAAGACATTCCTAAAGCATCTCCCTTTTCCCCTACTTCCCCACACCCTCTGTGTGTGTGTGTGTGTGTGTGTGTGTGTGTACATATGGGACACTCACTTGTACCAACAATGCTCATCAGCTACAGCAGCTAGTGACTGAGATGACAGCAATATCCTATGCTGATCTATAGCTGAGAGAAGCCTCAAGAGAACAAAGAGGCTGAGGAAAGATGTAGCCAAGTTTGTCTGATGCCGAAGCCAGGTTTTCTTAAGTTCACTATTGTAATCTCATCCCTAAATGGACCCTACAATCAATCAGAGCTCTGTCTAGTCTCTGAAAAGGTGATTACTTCCTCCTAAATGTACATGTTAAACCCAACAATAAAAATTGTAATAAATGATGGCAAACACTTTATTTTTTGTATTATATATGCCATACATGTTTTAATAGGTTTTCCTTCTGTGTTTTTTTTCTTTTTTTTCTTTATTAATTACATTTTATTCACTTTGTATCCCCCCTGTGGATCTCTCCCTCCTCCCATCCCAATCCCTCCCTTCCTCCACCCTCTGCATGCATGCCCCTCCCCAAGTCCACTGATAGGGGAGGTCTTCTTTTCCTTCCTTCTGATCCTAGTCAATTAGGTCTCATCAGGAGTGGCTGCATTGTCTTCTTCTGTGGCCTGGTAATGCTGCTTCCCCCTCAGGGGGAGGTTATTAAAGAGCAGGCCAATCAGTTCATGTCAGAGACAGTCCCTGTTCCTATTACAATGGAACCTACTTGGATACTGAACTGCCATGGGCTACATCTGTGCAGGGGTCTTAGGTTATCTCCATGCATAGTCCTTGGTTGGAGTATCAGTCTGAGGAAAGACCCCTGTGCTCAGATTTTTTGGTTCTGTTGCTCTCCTTGTGGAGGTCCTGTCCTCTCCAGATCTTACTATTTCCCACTTCTTTCCTAAGATCCCCTGCACTCTGCCCAAAGGTTGCCCATAAGTGTCAGCATCTACATTGATAGTCTGCAGAGCAGAGCTTATTTGTAATAGCCAGAAGCTGGAAACAACCCAGATGCCCCTCAGTGGAGGAATGGATACACAAATTGTGGTATATCTACACAATGGAATATTACTCAGCAATAAAAAAAAAAAACAAGGAAATAATGAAATTTGCAGATAAATGGTGGGATCTGGAAAAGATCATCCTGAGTGAGCTACCCCAGAAGCAGAAAGATGCACACGGTATATACTCACTCATATAGACATATAATATAGGATAAACCTATTAAAATCTGTACACCTAAAGAAACTAATCAAGAGGGAGGACTCTTGCTAAAATGCTCAATTCCTATCCAGAAAGGCAAAGAGGCTGGACATCAGAAGAAGGAGAAAAGAGGGAACAAGTCAGGAGCCTGACACAGAGGCCAAACATTTTATAATCTATATTGGTACATCTTAATGTACTCTCCAGCAATTAAAACATCAAACAGCAGCACATGAAATGGCCTATGTTGTAAGATACATGCATTTTGTTGTATTGTCCCTTTTTTAAAATTTAGTTTTATTTATATGTTTATTTATTACAATTTACTCACTTTGTATTCCCGCTGCAGCCCCCACCCTCGTCTCCTCCCAGTCCCACCCACCCTCCCTCTTCTTCCCCTATGCTCTTTCCCTAGTCCCTGAGAGTGGAGGTCCTCCTCCCCGTCTCTCTGACCCTAGATTATCAGCTCTCATCAAGGCTGGCTGCATTCTTCCTCTGTGGCCGGGTAACTCCCAGGGGGAATTGATCAAAGAACCGACCACTGAGGTCACTGAGACAACTCATGTTCCCCTTACCAGGTAACCCACTTAGAACCTGAGCAGCCAATAGGCTTCCTTTGAACAGGGGGTTCTAGGTCCTCTCCATGCATGGTCCATGGTTAGAGAGTCAGTCTCTGCAGGTGCCCCAGCCCAGGAATTTTAGCTCTGTTGTTCTCCTTGTAGAGTCCCTGTCCCCTTCATGTCTTCCCACCTCCCTCTTCTTCCAGAAAGATTCCAGCACTCTGCACAAAATTTGGCTAAGAGTTTCAGTATCTCCTTCTATACTCTGGTGGGTAGGGATATAAGCCTTCAAAACAAGTGACGTGTAATACATTGAGTGGCCACATGGTGTCAGGAGCTACATGCTGCTCTTAGCTGAGGGACCAGTTTTGAGCACAGAATTGAAACAAAATATGCTTTCAAAGGCATTTTTTTCCAACTGTGATATTTTCTGTATTGAATACTTTAATACAACTTCCTAAAATTTGGCTAAAAATTTTCATCATTAGAGCCATTTTTCTATTTTTAGTTCTAAAATTACAGATAAAATTACAGTAACACATTAATTTAATCTTTGTGATGATATTTTCCATTTGTTTAGCTAAACTAAGACCTTTCAAGATACTTGGTATATAACTACCATTATAGAGTTATTCTGTAAGGAACTTAGTATAGAGGAAAGAGGAGCGAGATGGGCCACTTTCTTTCCATAATATCTTTTTAAAATAAAATAAGATATTTAAAAAATATCTATTACTATCTAAATAGGATAATCTTTAAATACCTACTCTATCTAAGCCTTGGTATCTAAGAGGGACACAAACTTTATGGTATAACAGAAAGAGGAAAGTGTATGTCAACTTAAAGCATTGAATAGAGTCAAGGTATATTATACATTTAAGAAACTCACTATTTCATGCAGCTAATAGACAATAAGAAGACAGATTATACAAAAGAAAAATGGTAGAGGAGAAGAGGGGGAGGAAGAAAGAAAAAAATAAAGAAAGAAGGAAAGAAAGAGAGAAAAAATATACTAACTTATAACCAGGGTTCCATCTAAGAGAGACTACTCTCTCATTTCCTGTTTCTGATACACATGAAGAATGGTGTTATCCAGCCTCTAAAACCATGAACCTTCATCCTCCAAGTTTCTAATATGGCTCTTGTGTGGTGAGGTTTTGTTTTGTTTGGTTTGGTTTTTGTCCCATATTTCCATATTTCCAGTTTCCAAGTGAGGCCTAATTAATGAGACCAACATTCTCCTTAACAGGTAATCTCAAGATAAGCATCCTTCATCAGCCCTGTGAGGTGAGGCTTGCCAAGGCGGGCACCCCTTATTTTCCTGAAAGCTCTGATTTATGATTCAATTAACACTTACTAGAAGCCATAATTAAGAGTTCGATGAAAATTCAAAAATTTTATGTGAAATTTTCCAGCTTATAACCTCAGTTATCTGTCTCATCCGGCGGGAGTTCAACGAGTTCCTAAGGAGGGGCGAAAAGAATGAGAGAGACAAGGAGACAAGGAGACACAAAGAATGAAAGCAAGTCTGTAATCTGATCTCTCTCTCGTTTATTTGAAAAATTTCACACAACTTTATAGGGAGAAGGCAGGAAGGGAAAATGTGTCAGTAACATAGTTTACAAAACATAACAAGGTGATTAATGATGATACAGAACACCGCAAGAATGTTTACTAAAAGAGATACTACAAGAATGTCAGCTAAGATATCTCAAAATGTCTAGCCTGACACACATAGGTTCCGGGAAAGTAAATCTCTCACCTACGACTTTGTTGCAGCTGTCTGTAACTTTCCACTAGCTGGCCTTGGCTCCCAGCAGTTATCCAGAAAGCATTTGACAGTATCCGTTTAACCTATTCTCTCTCTTAACATCAAAAGAAAAGAGAGAAAGAGAGACAAAGACAGAGAGAGACACTCACAGAGAAATATTAAACATAATACCATGAAGAAAGACACTCATAGTGAGATATTACTCTTGCCAAGGGCTGTGCATTGATAGAATGAGAAGGTGAGTTCATATTAAGAACTCAGAAACAGATGAAGAACAACCGTATTAATTAGTTTTAAAAATCATTGTCTTAAAGCAGATAGTAAGACTCATAACCAAACCTTCGGCAGAGTGCAGGGAATCATATGAAAGAAGGGGTGAGTTAGTATCATGTGGAGAGGATAGGAGCTCCACAAGGACCAAATATATGTGGGCACAGGGTCTTTTCTGAGACTGATATTCCACCAAGGACCATGTATGGATATAACCTAGAACCTCTGCTCAGATGTAGCTCGTAGTAGTTCAATAACCAATTGGTTTCCCATAGTAAGGGGAACAGGGACTATTTCTGACAGGAACTCAATGGCAGGCTCTTTGACTTCCCCACTCCCCAAGGGAGGAACAGTCCTGCTGGGCCACAGTGGAGGACTTTGCAGCCAGTCCAGAAGATACCTGATAAAACAGGGACAGATGAAAGGGGAGGAGGTCCTCCCCAATCAGCAGACTTGGAAAGGGGCAGGGAGAAGATGAGGGAGGAAGAGTGGGATTCGGAGGGAATGAGAGAGTGGGATACAGTTGGGATACAGAGTTAATAAAATGTAACTAATAATAAAAATAAAGAATAAAAAAATCATTGCCTATAAATGTTTGAAACATATAAAAATAGAGGATTATAATTCTCTTAAGTGTCACAATTTTAAGTACAATGCTTTACATTTATTCTCAGTTTCATGCACACAGCCATGCGCACAAACACACAAACACACACACAACCCTTTGTTCATTTTCTTCTCTTGCTGAACCACTCCTACACTGAAAGAGAAAGATGAGAGGCTTGTTTAGGATAGAAACTCTACTGTTCACACCCTGTTTGGCATACATATTCACAGTAGTTTAAATTATCTGAACTCTGACCCCATAATTCATTTTTAACATAATTATAAAAAAAACTAATCAAGAGGGAGGACTCTTGCTAAAATGCTCAATCCCCATCCAGAAAGGCAAAGAGGATGGACAGCAGAAGAAGGAGAAAAGAGGGAACAAGTCAGGAGCCTGACACAGAGGACCTCTGAAAGGCTCTGCCCTGCAAACTATCAATGCAGATGCTGAGACTTATGGCCAACTATTGGGCAGAGTGCTGGGAATCTTAGGAAAGAAGTGGGAAACAGTAAGATCTGGAGAGGACAGGAACTCCACAAGCAGAGCAACAGAATAAAAAAATCGGAGCACAGGGTTCTTTCCTGAGACTGATACCTACCCTGTCCTAGGTCTCCAGCTTGTCTCAGTGATGCCTCTGCTTTTAGTTTCCCTTTTCTCTCCAGGCCCCCAAACCTTCCTCCCTACTTACTCTTCCCAGATCTGATCCCTTGACCCCCTTGTTTCCCTCCCCATACCCTATCTACTTCCTCTTCCACTGTCTGTTTTATTTCCCCATCTGAGTGAGATTCAAGAAGGGCCTGAGGGAATGAATGACCAACCAATGCCTGACCTAACCTGATACCCATCCCATCGGAGACCACCAACCCTTGACACCATTCATGATACTCTGATATGTTTACAGACAGGAACCTAACTTAACCATTCTCTGAGAGAGCCCCTCCCAGAAGCTAACTGAATCAGATGCTGAGACTCACACCCAAGCATCCTGCAGAGCTCGGGGAGTACTGTGGAAGAGTGGGAGGTAAGGTTAGAAGGATCCTGGAGGGGAAAAGAACTCTGCCAGAAGAACAACAGAGTCAACAAAAGTTGACTGATGGCAGCTTACAGAGACTGAAGCACCAACCAAAGAGCATGCGTAGACATGGTCTAGGACCCCTACCCATATGTAACCAATGAGCATTTTAATCTTCGTGTGGGTTCCGTAGTAAGTAGAGTGGGCGTTATCTATGCCATGGACTCTGTAGCCTGCTTTGCCCTACCTTTGCCCTAGCCGAGCTGATTTGTCTGGCCTTAATGGAGCTCCATCCTGATTCGACTTGATGTGCTAGGGTGTGTCAGAAGGGAGGAAGCTTCTGTTTTCTGAAGAAAAGAGGTGGGAGATAAGGTGAAGAGAATGGGAGTGAGGGAGGTATGGGGAAGAGAGGAGAGAGGTGATTATAATTGGGGTGTAAAGTAAATATGTAAATTAAAAATAATTGTTTTAAAAAGAGCAATATAAAGATCCTCTGAGGGAGGGAAAGCCCCCTCTTGGGCAGGAAAAGTCAGGGTGCAGGGTGGCTGGGATATGACAGCCACACCCTGAACAGTAAGGACTGAGGGATGCTGAGAGAATCTGGAGGCCAGGTCTACTTTGCTTAAAAAGGCACCTCAGTGACTTGTCCCAGGTCTGAAACTCAACAAGCTTCTCAAAAGACAGGAAGAATTTTAAGTGTTGGATTAAAGAGTTCAGGAGACCAAACATGGAGATAGATTTGGAAAGATTGTGAGAACTCAAGTGGCTTTTGAAGTAGAATTTACATGTGTGCTTGAAGCCCCATAGACTGTCTTCCATGAGCATAATTAATGTCAGGAAGATCTTCAGTAACTGAGACATTAATAATAAAACACTTTTGTAGCCATATGAAAACACTTACCATGTTGTAGTGGATTCCAACTGGTTCTGCTCAATATTAGAGTACCAGAGTGGAGCCATATTGATTCTTGACAGAATTCAATAAGGCAGTTGTCTTCTGTCAATAGAGAAGGTCTATTGGCAAAGAACAACATGAAATAATAATTCCTAAGCTTCTAGTTTGGTTGGTATCATGATCAAGGAAAGAAAGAAGTAGATTTTGAAGACATATTAGATCCTGACTTTGAAATGTTGATGTTGAGACATCTTTTGGTGGATATAGTCACTATTCAGTCGGTTAATATGCACTTTGATACATCGAAGAGATCCTTCAGAGAAAAAAAATTGTAGTTGAAACTGTAGAATGAAGGTAATCATAAATAGATACTGAATAGCAGTGGTCAACAACAGATCCCTGAGAACTTACGCATTTTAAGGATGGGTAGAGAAAAATAAAGAAGAGCATTCAAAGTAAGCCACGTGGAAAATGTGGGCAATCGGGCCACACTGAAAACATTAGTGAGCTTCACAAAAGGAGTATTCAACAGTACCAAATGCTGATGAGGTCAATGGCTGTAACCACAAGATGGTCACTGAATTTGACAGGTGTGATGACTGGTGATATGTTCCAAAGAGTGCGAAGCACTGGGAACCTAAATCCAATTTTGGTGAAATGTCAAATCACAGAAGTAAGGAGGTAGAAATACAGAATGTTGACCAGTCAGTCAAAGGGACTGGAAATGGATTTGGGGAAGTATAGGAAAGCCTAAAGGAGGTGTTAAAGTGTAAATCTCCATTCTTTTTGCAAGGGGACAGGAAAGTAAGGACCATTGTTGCTATTTAGTGGCAAAAATGAGATCATATCTATGAGTTAGGTAGTCAATTTTCAAACTACAGAAGAGAGGATAGATGATAAAGAATGACCACAGACCAGAACATAATATTGCTCAGAAACAAACCACACACATACACACACACACACACACACACACACACACACACACACACACAAATATATCTATATACATAAAACAGTAAAATTTACATGCTTTCTGTACTGTTTTGTGCAGTATAACTAAAAAGAAGTAGGTGAAAGACAGCAAATTGTGCAGGCTAGAATGAGGTGTGAAATGACAAGTAATTTGAAGAAATAAATCAAGTGGAGTTTCAGAATTAACCAATGAATGCATTTATTATAAGTAGGAAAAACAAAAATAATCAAATGACAGGCTAGGCTGAGTGGTTCAGACCTGGCAGCACCACAAGAATGAAAGAAAATGGGAAATGCAGGACCTGGTCATGTCCACTTGTATTCTAAGGAAGAGGTGTTCATATTGGCTTATTTGATAGATATATTACTAAAAAACAGCATAGTAGATCCTCTTGCCTTTAATGCTCAAATGTTTGGAGGTTGGACAGAATGCTCAGTGAGTGAAGTGTTTGCTGAACAAGTATGATAACATAACTTCTGAACTCAGCATTAAAAAGGCAGGCATGGTGACAAAACTCTATAACATCAAAGCTGGGCTTTAGCCAGTCTCGCAGAAATGGTGAGCTCCGGTTAATGATAGTACCCTAATCTCTAAACATGTGCCAGAGATGACATCCTTGCTTTAAGAACAGTAAGTCTAAGCTTCTCCTGTATTATAATACCATTTTCAGCCAAAGAAGATAGGGATTCTTGCAGGTGGAAGATGGATTTCTCTAGCTGTTCAATGTCCTCGTCTACAGCCATTCTTAGATATTTATGATTTTGGTCTTGTAATATGTAAACAGCAGTTCCTGTTCTCAAAGCCCCCACCATCCCTACACCTTTAAGGGATGACAAGAGTTTTGATAAAATAGGTTCTCTTTTCATTCTAGTGATGACTGCTACTAGTTGAGAAAACATCTCATTTTCAGGGTAATAAGTAACTTTAGGAACCAGCTGAACCAAAACACAGAAATCATTAGAACTACAGTGTGAACACAAGGAGTTATTCCAGAAGTGCATACCCACCAAGTGTTTTCAGATGGGAAGACATATCCAGTGTCCTCGGGGAACCGGACATCACTGCTAAGATGAAAGTAACCTTTTTAGAACTGAATTTCCTAAACAGAGACCCTTTCCAGAAATCTCTTCCAGGGTAAGTTTTTCTGCCCCTAACTTTTGCCATCTCCAGGCTAAAACCTCAGGCATTATCAAATAATTTTCTGTCACAGTAATACCTTCATAATAGGGAGGCTTTGCATGTAGATATAACCAAAAAGTACTTGTGAGGTCTGGCCTAGAAGAATTTAGGATAGGATAAGGTGCCTGGAGACGCTCCAATGAACTAGAGCTAGAATGGAAATTTGATAATGCAGTCCTACTGAGGCTGGACTTAATAGTCATCTCTGGAAGGGGATTTTGGTTGGTTGGGGAGGGGCTGGGGGTGCCAGTATATGGTTGGGGCCTAATGGAGTCTTTGTGTATAAGGATATAAGGATTTTACAGCCTGGTTAATCAATTTAGTATTGAACAAAAATCCCACATCACATGGAGGTGATTTTGCTGTCCTCATAAACATGGAGGCCCCAGGTTTTTTCCTGTCCCAACTGGCCCTTTATCCTGCCTCTGTGAATGTAAATGTAGCAACCTCAACCTTATAGCAACAAGAGGGCACCTTATCCATGAATTGTGTTTTCTAAAAGCCTTGATGAGATTAGTCTTGACAGGTAGTGACCACCAAATGTGCCCTGACAACACACATTTCCAGAAGGTATGAAAGTAATCAGTTGGACCACCCACAGATCTGTTGGGCCTTCTTCAAATCATGCCCTGGGCAATCATAAAACCTGCCATGCCATATATCTGTCCAATATGGGACAGTGGGCAAGAGACCATCTTGGCTGATCTGCAATCTAGGAAATCAAGTCCCTTTTGGGGCTATGTGTGAAGTTTGGTGAAGGATATCACCTGTTACAACATTAGTGACTACCAACTGAGATTAAGAAGTTGATAAGGGCTTGGAGTAGTAAAGGGAAAGGGAATCAGGAAAACAAAGAAATGTGAACATAATCTAAGCTTCAGAGGGCCTGCAGGGCAAGGTGTGGCCCTCCAACATCTCTGGTCTTCCACTGGGATGTATTTTTGGTGGGGTTGTAGTTGCTGAGATATGCCCCACAGGCTTGACATGGGAATGGTATGTCCAAGTCTGGATTCCATCCACCTTCACAGCAGTGGGTGTGGTCAAGATTACCATATGAGGTTCCTTCCAGTGTGGTTTCAGAGTCTGATGGGTGTGTCTCTTAATCCAGACCTCATTACCTAGTTCAAGGCAATTCGGGTTAAGAGGCAGAGCAGACTCATAATGAAAGGCCAGAGACTCTTTTGAGCCCTATGCAATGCCTGCAGGGATTCCATAAACTTTTGGTTTTCAAATTCATCAAGAATCTCAGACTAAAGACTGGGAAGAAGCTCTGGGAGGAGGTCTTCCATAGAGGATCTCAAAGGGAGTGAGATCCAAAGTGTAAGTGGTATTTCTAGCTTTGTACAATGCATATGGAAGAAGGGCCACCCACTCACCACTCACTAACAGCTCCAACGGTTAATTTCACCAGCACCTCCTTCAGTGTCTGATTCATTCTCTCTACCTGACCTGCACTTTGGAGATAATATGCCCAATAAAGTTTCCAATTTATCCCCAATATATCAATTAGTCCCTGGGTTACCTGAGAGATGAAGCCTGGTCCACTGTCTGACCCTATTAGAGTGGGTAGTCCATACTTGGGTAAGGTGTCTTCCAGCATCTTCTTGGCCACTACATTGGCAGCTTCTTTTTTGGTGGGGAAAGCTTCTACCCATCCTGAGAAGGTATATATAAAGACTGATAAATACAAATATTCCTTGCTTAATTTCAGTATGAATTATTTCCCAATTGGCCCTTGGGTGTTGTCTTCTTACTCTAGTTCCTATGAGTTCTTTATTTGATCCAGTGGCACTGACAGCCTGGCATACCAGATAACAGACAATTTATCAACCATCTTGCCTAGGTGAAAAGTCTTGTATTTGGCCCCCTTTAATAATTCTTTAATCTTCTTTTGAGCTAGGTGAGTACTCTGGTGAATGTTATGGATAAGCTGTTGAGCAAAGTCTTTAAGGAGGATGATTACTTCATCAGCAGTGTGAGGCATAAAGAAGTGTCCTTTCAGTACATCACTTGGCATTTGGCCATATCATTTTTGTCTTCCTTGTCAAGACAAGGGAGAAAGGCAGGAAGTTTGGGCAGCACCACGGCTACCAAAGCCTGGGAGGGTTCCAGTGTGGCTTCCCTGGCTGCCTGATCAGCCTCCTGATTTCCTTGTGCATTTGGTGACTTTCCCATTTGCTGACCTGGGTGGTGGATAATAGCAACATTGAAAGGGAGCCATAGAGCTTCTAAAAGGGCTAAAATATCTTCATTGTTTTTGACAGTCTTACCCTCTCTTGTGAGGCGGTCTCTTTCTTTATAGATGACCCTATGAACACAGGCCATAGTAAAGTATATAAAGAAACACATGCCGTATATTCTGTCTGTATAAATGTTAACAATGTCCCCTTTGACCAGCGCCTTGGTTAGAGCAATGAGCTCATCTTTCTGAGATGAAGTCCCTGGGGGCAACTCTTTTGCCCAAACTTTTCCATCCAAGTTCGCAGCTGCCATCCCGAATACACTGTGCCATCTCAAATGATGCTGCTCCCACTGGTGAAGAAGACTCAAGCTGCACCTGGCCACAGAATATTGGTCATATCCAGTCAGAGATGTTGGACATGTTGCAGTATGATAGAGCAATCATGCTGGGCATCCACCCGTGTTTGGCTCCAGCAGAAGGGTGGCCGTTTTGGGTGCTGAGGACAGATTATAACGTATGCAGGGCAGTTTGTGAGTAAGGACTGATATGGTCCAACTGCACATTTGAAAGCCATCGGTCCAGAGGGTTCTTCAAAATCCCCTCAATGGAATGTGGGATAGTTATAAGCAGTTTTTGCTCCATGGTCATCATGTCTGCATCTTTGACTAGTAGGGCAGTAGCCACTATGGTGACAGGCATGGTAGCCATCTTCTTGCCACTGGGTCTAGTTGTTTGGACAAGTAAGCAACTGGCCTTTTCTAAGGGCCTAAATCTTGAGTCAGGACATCTTTTGCTATGTCCTTATTTTCATCCACATACAAGTAAAAAGGTTTCTAAATGTCTGGTAGGGCTAGGGCTTTTCAAGCAGAGCCTTATTAAGTCTTTTAAAGGCTCCATCCATTTCAAGAGTCCAACGTAAAGTCTTTTCTTGCCCCCTAGTGGCTTCTGAAAGTGATTTGGCAATTTCAGTGAATCCTGCTATCTAGAGTTTATAGAATCCTGCTGACCACAAGAACTCACGTATATGCCTTCTTGTGCAGGGGGATGGAATATTTATGAGTTTCTTTCCAAGCCTGAGATAATATTCTCTGTCATCCTCCTCCCTTAAGAATGTACCTGAGGTACTTTACCTCTTCACAGCAGAGTTGGGCTTTCTTAGCTGATACTCAATTACCTAGTCTGGCAAGTTCTTGTTGCAGTTCTGTGGTAGCTTGATAACAAGTGTCTAGGTCTGAATAGGCCACTAAGAAGTCACCCACATACTGTAAGAGGCTCATGCTAAGGTGGGCACATCTGTACTCATCCAAGTCCTCATGCAATGCCTCATCAAAAATGATGGGAGAATTGGTGAATCCTCACGGCACTCTGGTCCAAGTCAGTTGTCCACTGAAACCCCATTCAGGATCATGCCATGCAAAGGCAAACAAAGACTGACAGGGGTAGGTAGAAGGCTGAAGAAAGAAACTTTAAGGTCTTAAGGTCTAACACTGTATATACAGTCTGTTCCAGTGGGAGGCTACTTAGAAAAGTGTATTGACTTCTCTTAAGTTCTGCACTGGCTGATAGTCATTAGAATGTGGCTTTCTTTACTGACAATGGGGGGGGGGGCGGTTTCCAAGCAGATCAACAGAGGACCAAGATTCTTTGCTCCCAGAGGCAGTTAATATGAGGTGTAATACCTGCCCTGACTTCCCAAGACATGGGATATTGTTTAATACTGGCAGGGAGGACATTAGCCTTCAGTTGTACAATAATGGATGACCAGTCCAGCTGAACTAGTGTCTGCTCATATCTCAGAGATAGTTTTAGTTCTTCTAGGATGGCATCTGGGCTTGGGGTTTCTGATGTTGGCGTATTCAATTTATATTTGTTTTCCAGGGCCATGGTTAAGACATATATCAGGCGATAAATCCAGGGCTTGTACCCCTTCAGGGCCAAAGTAGATTTGGGCTCCCATTTAAGTCAGGAGATTATGCCCCAGAAGAGAATAAGAGTACCCTGGTATAACCATAATTGAATAGGTTACCCGTCCCATCTGTAAGTCCAGTTTTTTCAGGTTGTGCATGAGTAAGGTTTGGTGGCTGTAGTACCTTGAAACCATGTTTTCTTTCTTTTTCTTTCTTTCTTTCTTTCTTTCTTTCTTTCTTTCTTTCTTTCTTTCTTTCTTTCTTTCTTTCTTTCATTATTATTGTTTATTATTATTAGATACATTTTATTAACTCTGTATCCCAGCTGTATCCCATTCCCTTATTCACTCCCAATCCCACCCTCCCTCCCTCAGCTTCTCCCTGCTCCTTTCCAAGTCCACGGATTAGGGAGGACCTCCTCCCTTTTTGTCTGGCCCTGTTTTATCAGGTATCTTCAGGACTGGCTACAAAGTCCTCTTCTGTGGCCTAGCAGGACTGCTCCTCCCTTGGAGGGTGGGGAGGTCAAAGAGCCTGTCATTGAGTTCATGTCAGAAATAGTCCCTGTTCCCCCTTACTATGGGAAACCAATTGGTTATTGAGCTACCACGAGCTTCATCTGAGCAAAGGTTCTAGGTTATATCCATACATGGTCCTTGGTTGGAGAAACAGTTTCAGAAAAAA
Organism: Psammomys obesus; assembly: GCF_907164565.1. Classification (NCBI taxonomy): domain Eukaryota; kingdom Metazoa; phylum Chordata; class Mammalia; order Rodentia; family Muridae; genus Psammomys; species Psammomys obesus. The sequence continues at coordinate 33,543,589 of NW_026596079.1, read as the reverse complement.
ACCCTGTGCCCAGATATATTTGGTCCTTGTGGGGCTCCTATCCTTTCCACGTCATACTAACTCCCCTTCTGCCGAAGGTTTGGTTATGAGTCTTAGTATCTGTTTTGAAACGCTGCTTGGTAGTATCTTTCAGATGCCTTCTGCGGTAGACTCCTGTCATACGTCCAATACATATCTCATTTGTCTTTCTAAGTGAGGATTGATCATCTTACTCAATGTCTGCTTTCTTCTTTATCTTCTTTAGGTGTATAGACTTCATTATGTTTATCATATCTTGTAGGTCTATATAATCGAGTATATACCATGTTTGTCTTTCTCCTTCTGGCATACTTCACTCAGAATGATTTTTTCTAGATCCCACCATTTGCCTGCAAATTTCATGATTTCCTCCTTTTTGATTGCTGAGTAATATTCCATTGTGTAAAAATACCACAATTTCTGTATCCATTCCTCTGTTGATGGACATCTGGGTTGTTTCCAGGTTCTGGTTATTACAAATAAAGCTGCTACAAACATGGCTGAGCAAATGTCCTTGTTGTGTACTTGAGCAAATTTTGGGTATATACCTAGAAGTAGTATAGCTGGGTCTTGAGGAAGTGTTATTCCTAATTGTCTGAGTAAGTGCCAGATTGATTGACTTCCAAAGTGGTTTTACCAGTTTACATTCCCACCAGCAATGGAGGAGGGTTCCCCTATCTCCACAACATCTCCAGCATGTGTTGTCACTTGAGTTTTTCATCTTGGCCATTCTGATGTGTGTAAGGTGAAATCTCACGGTTGTTTTGATTTGCATTTCCCTAATGGCTATCAGCTTCATATGGAGAAACAAAAAACCCAGAATCTCCAAAACAATCCTGTACAACAACAGATCATCTGGAGGTATCTCCATCCCCAATCTCAAGCTGTACTACAGAGCAATAGTAATAAAAACTGCATGGTATGCTGGAGCCAGCCAGCAGAGTTGAACGGTTCTTGAGTCAGGAGTGAGGATTAAAATTAATAAAATAAACACACAGCACACAGGAAACTTTTTTAAGGTCCAGACTCGACAGCCACAGCAAAAGGCAGGCTGCTGCAGCAAGCAGCACAAGCAGCAAGTCTCAAGTCTCTGCCTTCTCCTCTGCCTCCAGCCCTCTGACCTCTTTATTTGTGAGGAGTTACTTTTAGCCAGTAAAACATCTCAGAACAATGGATTAATTTCCACAAGGAGCCTGAGGAAGATGTGTGACCCTCACACGCTATCCCACCTGCTGTCACAAACAAAAGGAGATGGACTTGCAAGTTCTTCTCTGCCTTTAGTAAAGGCCTACTAAAAGCCATCTCTCCGCCGAGATTTAAATATCAAAGCAGGCCACTGGAGTCACAGCTCCTGACAATGGTATTGGCATAGAAACAAAAAGGAAGATCAATGGAACTGAATAGAAGACCCAGAAATAAACCCACACACCTATGAATACTTGATTTTTGACAAAGCAGCCAAAACCATTCAATGGAAAAAAGACAGCATCTTCAACAAATGGTGCTGGTCCAACTGGATGTCTACATGGAGAAAAAATGAAAATAGATCCATATTTATTACCCTGCACAAAACTAAAGTCCAAGTGGATCAAAGACCTCAACATAAAACCAGATACTCTAAATCGGTTAGAAAAAAAAGTGGGGAACAGCCTAGAACTCATTGGCACAGGAGATAAGTTCCTGAACAGAACACCAACAGCACAGGCTCTAAGAGCAACAGTCAATAAATGGGATCTCATGAAGCTGAAAAGCTTCTGTAAAGCAAAGGACACCATCATCAAAACAAAACGCCTGCCTACAGATTGGGAAAGAATCTTCACCAACCCTTTATCTGACAGAGGGCTAATATCCAGTATATATAAAGAACTAAAGAAGCTGAAATGCAGCAAGCCAAGTAATCCAATTAAAAAAATGGGGAACAGAGCTAAACAGAGAATTCTCGATAGAAGAATATGGAATGGCAGAGAAACACTTAAGGAAATGCTCAACCTTTCTTTCTTTCTTTCTTTCTTTCTTTCTTTCTTTCTTTCTTTCTTTCTTTCTTACAGTTTTAAAATTTTATTTATTTTTCAAATTACAGTTTATTCACTTTTTATCCCAGCTGTAGCACCCTCCTTCATTCCCTCCCAATCCCACCCTGTCTCCCTCATCTCCTCCCATGACCCTCTCCAAGTCCACTGATATAGGAGGTCCTCCTCACCTTCCCTTTGACCCTATCTCATCAGGACTGGCTGCATTATCTTCTTCTGTGGCCTGGTAAGGCTGCTCCCCATCTCAGGGGAAGGTGATCAATGAGCCAGCCACTGAGTTCACATCAGATACGGTCCCTGTTCCCATTGCTAGAGAACCCACTTAGAGACTGAACTGCCATGGGCTACATCTATGCAGAGGTTCTAGGTTATCTCCATGCATGATCCTTGGTTAGAGTATCAGCATCAGAAAAGACCCCTGTGCTCAGAATTTTTTATTCTATTGCTCTCCTTTTGAAGTTCTTGCCCCCTCCACGTCTATCTCCCTCTTCTTTCACAACATTTTCAGCACTCTGCCCAAAGACTGGCTATGAGTTTCACCCTCTGCTTTGATACCTTGCTAAGTAGAGTCTTTCAGAGGCTCTCTGTGGTAGGCTACCATCCTGTTCCCTGCTTTCTCTTTCTTCCAATGTCTATCTAATTTGCCTTTCTGAGTGAGGATTGATCATCATTCCCAGGGTTCTCCTTCTTGCTTAGCTTCTTTAGGTGTACAGATTTTAGTACATTTTTCCTATATTATGTGTCTAATATCCACTTATAAGTGAGTATATACCATATGTGTCTTTCTGATTCTGGGATACCTCATTCAGGATGATCTTTTCTAGATCCCACCTGCAAATTTCATGATTTCCTTGTTTTTAATTGCTGCGTAGTGTTCCATTTTGTAAATGTACCACAATTTCTGTATCCATTCCTCAGTTGAGGGACGTGTGTGTTGTTTCCATGTTCTGGCTATTACAAATAAAGCTGCTACAAACATGGTTGAGCAAATGTCCTTGCTGTATACTTGAGCATATTTCGGATATTTGCCTAAGAGTGGTATAGCTGGGTCTTGAGGAAGCACTATTCCTAATTGTCTGAGTAAGTGCCAGATTGACTTCCAAAGTGGTCTTACAAATTTACATTTCCACAATGGAGGAAGTTACCCCTTTCTCCACATCCTCTCCAGAATATGTTATCACTTGAGTTTTTGATCTCAGTCATTCTGATGAGTGTAAAGTGAAATCTCAGGGTCGTTTTGATTTGCATTTCCTTGATGACTAACAATGTCTTTAAGTGTTTCTCTGTATTTGATATTTTTCTATTGAGAGAATTCTCTGTTTGGCTCTGTACCCTATTTTAAAATTGGATTACTTGATTTGTTGCTGTTTAACTTCTTGAGTTCTTTATATATTTGAACCCATGTTTTCTTATGTGAAATGAGGCTCATTGGTTGTTTTAAAACTAAATGTTGAGCTCTAGTGTTCACTAAGAAGTTCACCTGCTTCCCCTCCTCCTTTAAGGTTACCCAAGACTCATGGAGGGGGCAAGAACCCTGACACCCTCAGTCACTAAGATCTAATTCCAGGACCTTAGACATACTGGCCTGGATTCTCTTAAGGTATTCACTTTTCCAGTGCCTTTTTCCCTTGCAATGGTACATTGGTCTTTACCTATGAGGGCAGGTTTCTGGCTCATCCCAGGGCTTTGACTTGTTCTGTTACAAGGCCTGCCTGCCTTTTTTGACCTGTATGTCAGTTTCTTCAGTTCTTCAGAGTTAGGCGATCAAAACAGCCCATGAGTAAGATTTTCATCAATCCCCAGTTTTCTTTCTCCTCTAGAGTTTTCCTGTTATTGTAAACCTTTTCTGTTACTGCAACCAGAAAACTTTATTGTTTACCTTGGAATCTAGCCAGCCATTGTAGCTTTCTGCCAATATCTGGTGCTGACTCGTTGACAAAGTTCATGGTGATGGCAGTCTGGCTCTCATGGGCAGCAGGGTCAAAAAGTGTGTAAGTACAGTATACCTCCAACAGTCTTTCTAGGAAGGCACACTATCCTTCACTATCTGTTTAACTTTGTTTAAATTTAGATACTGTCTAACAGCCTCTCCAGATGCAGGCCCCTGACCCCATTGAGAATCTGGCAGTAGATCAAGAGCCTCTCCTTAGCTCCTGCCGTATTATGGTGAGTGGAAAGGCCACAGTGATGTCAGCCTGGACCCAGGTGGGTACTCCATTAGTGCCTAGAACCAATTTTTGAGCAGCCTGTAACAACTGTTGGTAATCTTCCCAGGTGGGTTGGTTAGTGAGCATGACAGAATCTAAAAGGTCAATACATACGTTTAGATAGTTTCACAGAAAATGTGGGGTTCTGTTACTCCCAATTACATAAGTCATTACTAGCATAAAGCAAGTGAGTATAATACTGTCTCCTGTCACCATCAGGGGGCCCCATGGCGCTCCCTGGAAGAGTCACAGTGGAGTCAGCTTCTGTTTTCCATTTGGCAGACCTGCTCCAGACCTGGTGTAGGGTAGGCTCAATGGGGTCTGGAAGGGGATTCTGTTCTCCACCTGTTTCAGTTTGCTGTCATTCCGCTGGCACTCGGGGGTGCCTCCTTGATCGGAAGGATAGAGGGCATGCAAAAGGGTTTAAGTCAAGATGGAGGGCTCTCTATGAGATATTGCCAGGTGATGATGTATGGAACCTAATCAGGTATCTAGGATTGTAGACTAGAGCTTTAATCCTGTAAATAATGGGTAGATGGAATGGTCTATTTTCTGGCAATCCAACTTTGAAGGTATGGACCATTTATTCCTGCAAAAGATAGTTCACCTGCGTGAAAAATTAAACCCGAATCCTCCGTGACTCTGCGGAAATCTTTGAAGTAATCCACTTAAGGGTAATCTACTTAAGTAATCTACTTAAGTAATCTACTTAAGGGTAGATGTATTTTGACCCATGATTAAACACATTTTTCCAAAAACCAAAGCAACAAGACAGACACAAAAGAGTGTTCCAAGGAAAATGAAAACAGAAACCAAATGTGGCTTCAGTTCATCTCGACCCATGTGCATGCTAGGCAAAGAAACCTGATGCCGGTTCACAAACCAGATGAGAGTCCTCTGACTTTCCCTGGGAGCCCAGAGCATCCGAATCACCCCAAACCTGCCAAGATGCCAAGAGCCAAACAACTCTCTCTGGGATCTTGGACTGCTTTCTGGTGTCCCGGGTCATTGGACTGTCCTTGTGTCGTGCATCCGCCAAGTCACTTTCTGCCCCCTTACTGTGTTCGAGCAACTCTTCAGACATAAAGACACAAAGAAGCCAGGCAAGACACAGGGCTCACCCAGGAACTTGCGGATAGGTTGGACAGAGAATGGGTCCCCTCAAAACACTTTACTAACTTGAATAGGTGGTCACCAGTAATCCCACATGAGCCCTCAAATGTTAGCATCAGAGAATCACTGAAGGAAGACCCTAGACTCAATTAGTATTCAACAGTAAAGAAGATTTATTCCGCAGACGCTACCAGCATGCAGGGATCACCGTTAAGGCAAAATGGCAATCCAGAAGTGAATACATGGGCTCTTTTTATACACAGCCAGGAAGCTTTGTGGTAACCTAACCTCCAAACTGATTAGTTGGGGATGACGTAGAGGGTACGAAGGGCCTCAGGATTGGATAGACACTCAGGGACTTTCCCTAGTTACTGGAGACTTTAATGACTCATTGTGGTTTGGCATTTGTTCATATGTTGACCTTTAGTTTGATTGAGTAGGGCCAGCTGCCTTTATTTGGGGAACACCAAGGCCACAAAGTATTCATAAACATAGTTTCTGGTCAACATGACCTGTAAGCTGATTGGTTGTCCTTGGGCTGTGGTTTTTCCAGGAATTGTTTGTCTGAATTCTGAGAAACAAAAACTCAGGCCTATTCAAGCAAGTTAGAAAGGAAGCCTGTCATGGAGTCAGGTTAGTCAACGAGACTATGGCTTTTTGTGGGCCTTTAGGGCTACCAGGCCTCTAACCAGAAGGCTCATGAGGAGCCACAATGGAACAAAAGAAGATGTCTTGCTGTTCATGCAACTGAGGAGTCACCACAGGAACTAACTTTGGGTTCATAGTTTCCAAAATATTCGTTCTTCCATTTTATTACAAATAGCAAAGTGCTACTAATGCTGAATACAAAGGAAAGGAAAGAATTCCCCACCTGAACATAGGTTTCACAGCTCTAGAGACTCTCTGTCTTCTCTTTAATACAAGGCCATGAAGCCACAAGTGGAAACTCTAAGAGGATAAGAGGATTGCACATATATAAAGGCATGCAGAATTGTCCAGTATGGCTAATTGCCAGTCTTATAATTGAGCATTTAGCTCTAAAGCTTGGTTCTGGATCTAAAAGATTGTCACCTCAGGTTCTGAGTCCAAAACTTATTTGCATTAAAGGAAATAATGTAGTTATAGTTATATAGTGACATATATAATATATGTTATATACAAATAACATTATACATATAAATTTATAAATACATATGAGTTTAAGTTTGGTTCAAAATTAAGGAAGCAATCATTCCAGTCTTTTCCTACCTTCTGCATAGGAATGTTGTAGCTTATAGAAAAGATGGAACAAGAGTCAGAAAACATATGTGGGCAGATTTCACACAGGCCCCCTGTTACTGAAACTCAGAAATGTCTTTCTTCAATCACAAGAATACAGCTCTTTGCATATTTCCTGTAGAGAATCCACAAGGCCTGAGAGATGTCTCAGAAATCAAGAGCAATTTTTGTTTTTCCATAGGTTTCCACTCTTAACCTAAATTCACTGTAAATATTTCTAATTCTTAGTGATAGAGATTATGTAGACTACAAATATGATGGAAAGATCATTTTTAGCATTCATTTATAACATGAAAAATTAAAATAGCTAAATCAGACTATTTAGGCATTATTTAAAGTGTTTTCTTCTAATAAAAGGACTTTTTCTGGCCTTTATTGTCTAGAAAAAATGAATTGCATGTAAACTTGTAAAATTATCTTTCTATATTTTTGTTCTAAGGTATTGTTTAAAAATCTAATTGTGAGAACCTGTCATTTGTTTTCAACAAATGCTTGGCTAATGTCTCTCCTGCTATAGTTAAAGTGACTTTCATCCAATTTTAAACCTATCACACTAAACAGTTTACTATGCCATTAAAACTATGCCATTCTGTGTAGAAAAAAAAAAAAAAAAGAATAGCAGCTTGATGGATTAGCTCTTTTGCAAATGAATTTAAACCAGAATTTAACTCTTAGGAACATTTAAATATCCATCACAATGATTAGCCATTAGGATAATAACAGTAATAAGGACCTGTGCTTTGAAAATGTCTCACCTTCCCACACTTGTAGCTGCAACCATTTGTTATGAATTCCTAAACTTTTATTTTAGACATTAAGGCAATTACAACCTCATCTTACCCAAAAGAAATAGTGAAGTAATGAGAGATAATCAAGGTAATTATAAACCAACAAGGTCACTTCAATCATGAGGACTAGAAAAGTTAATTTTAACATTTTATTTTTTTAAAGATTTACTTATTTTATTATTTATGTATATGAGTATTTAGCCTGCAAATATATACATGTATCATGTACATGCCTGGCACCCATGACCGTCAGGAGAAAGCTTAACTTAAGATTCTCTGGGACTGGAGTTGTAGATGTTTGTGACATGCGTGCTATAAATCATGCCCAAGAACTCTATAAAAGGAACAAGAGCTTTTACTGTTGAACCAACACTCCAAACCCAAAGCTCCCCAACATGTCATTTTCCCATCTTTATGTGTTCTCATGTGTGTGTGTGTGTGTCTGTTTGTATTCCACTAGAATATGGGTAACCTACTAGTGGCCATAACCCCAAAGAAGAATGACTTTCCTTTCCCCAGAAGCCACCAAACTTCCCATAGTACTCAATCATGATGTCTCATAATTCCATATCTCTGTGGGAAGTTTGACTCACCTCATCTTGTATAGGTCTCGTGCAGGTTATCACAGCTGCTATGAATTCATGGATGAAGCAGCCATCAGTAGAGGTAATCTACTATTGTTGTTTTGCTTCAGGTTCATGTTGTTAACTGTCTTCTAAATAGCCATGTTTACATCTATGGATTGGGGATATATCTATCTTCATCACGGAAGCTCCTTTTTTGTAGGGGGCAATGGTTAATGCAGAATATAACCAGCCAAAGTATTTAAAAGAAGTGGCTGAGTGCTCAGCCTTAAGTGGGACATGTAAATTGATCCGGCCACTGACTGACAGTGGTCAGAGCTTACAGGACTTAGGGTTTCCATTTAAATTTTCAGACGCTTATATGAGACCATTAATTGATTCTATTATTTAATGGAACCCCCAAATTTATGCACCATTCTATTTTTTTTTCCTGGAAATCAGATAAATCCTGAATTATCTCGAGTTTTTAATGTCACATACTGAACAATCCAATCTCTTTGTCATGCATTAGAAGTTAGTAACAGTAATCAGGGCCTGGGTTCTAAGATTACAAAGCAGGCTAATGTACTATATTTTTATAAGAAATGTTTTTAGACTACGCTAGAAAACTGACTCAAAAAATGTATGTCCTCAAAGCATTCTTATACCTTCCAGTTGGATTGCTCTTGGAGAATAATAGATACCATCTATAAAAACTATAAGCAAATGTCATTTAAAATCATCTATATAGTTTTGAGAGTTACCACACAGATAAGCTTGTATAAGTATAAAATAATGTATCCTTTATAGTAGCACAAGGGTCATCCAAGTGTCTTTTCAAATGGATGATGCATTAGAGTTGCGAGAAAAGAAAAGTGAGACCCTTAGAAGCTGTGCTGCTGAACAAATGTCCTTATTGGGTACTTGAGCTTTTTTTTTTTTTTTTTTTTTGCATATTTTGGATATATGCTTAGGAGTGGTATAGCTGGATCTTGAGGAAGCATTATTCCTAATTCTCTGAGAAAGCACCAGATTGATTTCCAAAGTGATCGTACCAGTTTACATTCCCACCAGCAATGGAGGAGGTTCCACTTTCTCCACAACCTCTCCAGCATGTGTTGTCACTTGAGTTTTTCATCATGGCCATTCTGATGGGTGTAAGGTGAAATCTCAGGGTCGTTTTGATTTTCATCTCCGTGATGGCTAAGGACATTGAACACTTTTAAGTGTTTCTCTGCCATGCTATAATCTTCTACAGAGAATTCTGTTTAGCTCTGTACCCCATTTTTTAATCGGATTGCTTGATTTGTTGCTTTTTAATTTCTTTAGTTCTTTATATATTCTGGATATTAACTGAAGTCAGATATAGGGTTGGTGAAGATCCTTTCCCAGTCCATAGGCTGTCACTTTGTTCTGACAAGTATCCTTTGCTTTACAGAAGCTTTTCAGTTTCATGAGGTCCCATTTATTGATTGTTGATCTTAGAGCCTGTGCTGTTGGTGTTCTGTTCAGGAAGCTGTCTCCTGTGCCAATGAGTTCTAGGTTCTTCTCTACTTTTTCTTCTAACCTATTTAGCATGTCTGGTTTTATATTGTGGTCTTTGATCCACTTGGACTTTAGTTTTGTACAGGGTGATGAGTATGGATCTATTTGCATTTTTCTACATGTAGACATCTAGTTAGACCGGCACCATTGGTTGAAGATGCTGCCTTTAACCCTAATAGCTAGAACCTGAAAAAAACCCAGATATCCATGAATGGAGGAATGTATACAGAAATTGTGGTATATTTACACAATGGAATAATACTCAGCAATTTAAAAAAAGGAAATCATGACATTTTCAGGCAAATGGTGGGATCTAGAAAATATCATCCTGAGTGAGGTACCCCAGAAGCAGAAAGACACACACAGTATATACTCATAAGTGGATACTAGTCATATAATATAGGATAAACCTACAAAAATCTGTACACCTAAAGAAACCGAGCAAGAAGGAGGACCCTAGGGTAAGACAATCAATCCTCACTCAGAAAGACAAATAGGATGGACATTGGAAGAAGCAGAAAACAGGAAACAGGACAGGAGCCTACCACAGAGGGCCTCTCAAAGACTCTACCCAACAGTGCATCAAAGCAGATAAAAAGACTCATAAATAAACTTTGGGCAGAGTGCAGGGAATCTTATGAAAGAATGAGTTGATAGTAAGACCTGGAGAGGACAGGAGCTCTACAAGGAGAGCAACAGCACCAAAATATCTGGGCACAGGGTTTTTTTCTGAGACTGATACTCCAACCAAAGACCATTCATTGATATGACCTAGAACCCCTGCTCAGATGTAGTCCATGGCAGCTCAGTATCCAAGTGAGTTCCCTACTAATGGGAACAGGGACTGTCTCTGACATGAACTCAGTGGCTGGCTCTTTGACCACCTCACCCTGACGGGGGAGCAGCCATGCCAGGCCACAGAGAACGACATTGCAGCCAGTCCTGAAGCAACCTGATAAGCGGGGGTCTGATGGAAGGGGAGGAGGACCTCCCCTATCAGTAGACTTTTAGAGGGTCTAGGGAGGAAATTAGAGAGGAAGGGTGATGTTGAGAGGGAGTGAGAGAGGGGCTACAGCTGGGATATAAAGTGAAAGAACTGTAATTAATACAAAAATAAATTTAAAAAAGAAGCTGTGTAGATGACTCTTGCCAAGGAAATGACAGATAGAAAGAGAGGAAGAAAGGCTAGTGTGCATGACTTTCCTGCCCCCCAACTCTGATGAGGCACTAATAACCCAAAGAATGACTCACATGAGTTCATCCTACAGAGTAAATTAAGTTCATCAGCCATTATGTTTAGAGTAGTGGAAGGCCAAAGAAAGATGCATTCTCTGGAGATGTCTAAAGTTCCATGTACCAAACATCTATTTTACAGACTCTGGGTCTATGGCAGAGTTAATGCAAACCTTAGTATAAAGTGCTAATCCATGTTAAAGGAGCAGACACAGTCCAGGCTCAGACAACAGAAGCACAGGCAAAAGCAGATTCTGGAAGAGGTGACTACTGAGTGCCTACTTACCTTGCCTTTGCTGGAATTTGCTGTCTTGGTAAATAACCTGACAACAGAAGGGATGCCATGCTTGCTGCCTTCTGGCACATGAGAAAGGTAAATGGCAGCTGGCTGCAAGATGGAGTTACATTAGCTAGAATTTGGAGGCTTTGCATCACTGCAGCAAGAGATAAAATAGTGACATGAGCACCAGAGGGGAAAAAACAGACATGGATAAAAAGCAGCTACAAAGTACCAGATCACTTAGCAACACTCCATATATCTCTATGTTTGAACTTATCACAGCCAGACAGGAAGGAATCTATCAAACTCAAATAAGCAAGCCTAACTAAATTGTTCATTTTTCTTCTCCAAAAACCCTATAAATATTAGATGTTTAGTGAAAACAATGATGATGGACCAAAGAAAAAAGTAGGGTAGCAAACAACAAAGGTAAGCAGGAAAAACATTAGGAGAGATACACTGCCAGTGTTGAGTATTGATGCACACTATCAACCAGCTGAGCCTGGTCCTTCAATTAATAGAAAAAAAAAGTATATATATATATATATTATATATATATATATGTTCTGTGAAAGGCAGAACTGCAGGAGTGACTTCTAAACCTCACCTTGTAAATATCTCTGACCTTGGCAGTTAAATGGTGTATTCTGAAATTGTGGTGTTGGGTGGGGATACAAAGTGAATAAAGGGTAACTAATAAAATAAAATTAAAAAATATATATATTAAAAAAATCAAACAAACACTCTCAGCTGTTTTAGTTTAGTATATTTGATTTTATCATGGTATAATGAACTAGTCATTAGTTACTATAAATAAATACTATCATTTAGTGATATTTAAATGACTGTCTATAGAGGGAATAAGAGCATGAGTCTAATCTCTAGAGGAGTACAGACTATATTTCCTAGTACAGATCTTTAAGAGCATCAATGTGGAGATGGAGACAGCAGTATCAGAGATGCAATATCATTTTTTAAATTTTATTTATTGTATTAATTACACTTTGTATAGCCCCATAATTCCCTTCCTCCTCCCCTCCCAGTCCCACCCTCCCCTCCCCCTTCAACATGCATGCCCCTCCCCAAGTCCACTGATAAGGGAGGTCCTCCTCTCCTTCCTTTTGATCTTAGTCTATCATATCACATCAGGACTGGCTGCATTGTCATCTTCTGTGGCCTGGTAAGGCTGCTCCCCCCTCAGGGAGAGGTGATCAAAGAGCAGGCCAATCAGATTATGTCAGAGGCAGTCCCTCTTCCCAATACTGTGGAACCCTCTTGTACACTAAACTGCCATGGGCTACATCTGTGCTGGGGTTCTAGGTTATCTCCAGGCCTGGTACTTGGTTAGAATATGAGTCTCTGGGAAGACCCCTGTGTTCAAATTTTCTGGTTCTGTTGCTCTCCTTGTGTGGGGTTCCTGTCCTCTCCAGATCTTAATATTTCCCACTTCTTACATAAGATTCCATTCACTCTGCCCAACAGTTGGCCATAAGTCTCAGTGTCTGCTATGATGGTCTGCAGGGCAGAGCCTTCCAGAGGCCTTCTGTGGCAGGTTCCTAGGTTGTTTCCTGTTTTCTTCTTCTGATTCGCATCCTCTTTGCCTTTTAGGATGGTGATTGAGCATTTTATTCAGGATCCTCTCTCTTGATTAGTTTCTTTAGATGTACAGATTGTAGTAGGTTTATCCTATGTTATATGTTTATATGAGTAAGTATATATCGTGTGTCTTTCTGCTTCTGGGACAGCTCACTGAGGATGATCTTTTCCAGGTCTCACCATTTACCTGCAAATTTCATGATTTCCTTACAGAGTAATAATCCATTGTGTAGATTTACCACAATTTCACCATAAATTCTTCAGTTGAGGGGCATCTGGGCTGTTTCCAGCTTCTGGCTATTACGAATAAAGCTGCTACAAACATGGTTGAGCAAATGTCCTTATTGTGTACATGAGCCTCTTTTGGATATATGCCTAGTAGTGGTATGGCTGGATCTTGAGGAAGCGCTATTCCTAGTTGTCTGAGAAAGCGCCAGATTGATTTCCAGTGGTTGTACAAGTTTACATTCCCACCAGCAGTGGAGGAGGGTTCCCCTTTCTCCACAACCTCTCCAGCATGTGTTGTCACTTGAGTTTTTCATCTTGGCCATTCTGATGGGTGTAAGGTGAAATCTCAGGGTTGTTTTGATTTGCATTTCCTTAATGGCTAATGAGGCTGAGCATTTCTTTAAGTGTTTCTCTGCCATTCGATATTCCTCTACAGAGAGTTCTCTGTTTAACCCTGTTCCCCACTTTTTATTTGGATTACTTGGTTTGCTGCTTTTCAGCTTCTTTAGTTCTTTATATATACTAGAGATTAGCCCTCTGTCAGATAAAGGGTTGGTGAAGATTTTTTCCCAATCTGTAGTCAGTCGTTTTGTTTTGATGATGATGTCCTTTGCTTTATAGAAGCTTTTCAGTTTCATGAGGTCCCATTTATTGATTTTTACCCTTAGAGCCTGTGCTATTGGTTTTCTGTTCAGAAAGTAGTCTCCAGTAACTATGAGTTCTAGGGTTTCTGCCACTTTTTCTTCTAACCTATTTAATGTGTCTGGTTTTATGTTGAGGTCTTTGATCCACTTGGAATTTAGCTTTGTGCAGGGTAATAAGTAAGGATCTATTTGCATTTTACTACATGTAGACATCTGGTTAGACCAGCACCATTTGTTGAAGATGGTATCTTTTTTCCATTGTATGATTTTGACATCTTTGTCAAGGATCAGGTGTCCATAAGTGTGTGGATTTATTTCTGGTTCTTCTGTTCGGTTCCGTTGATCCACCATTCTGTTTCTATGCCAGTACCATGCAGTTTTTATAACTGTTGCTCTATAGTACAGCTTAAGATCTCGGATGGAGATAACCTCCAGAAGATTTTTATTGTAGAAGATTGTTTTAGCAATTCTGGATTTCGTTATTCCATATGAAGTTGAGAATTTTTCTTTCCAGGTCTGTAAGAATTGTGTTGGTAATTTGATGGGAATTGCATTGAATCTGTAGATTGCTTTTGGTAAGATGGCCATTTTTACTGTGTTAATCCTGCCAAGGCATGAGCATGGGAGATCTTTCCATCTTCTGTTATCTTCTTTTACTTCTTTCTTCAGAGACTTGAAATTTTTTTTTCATACAAGTCTTTGACTTCCTTGGTTAGGATTACACCAAGGCATTTTATGTCATTTGTGGCTATTGTGAAGGGTGTTGCTTTTCTAATTTCTTTCTCAACCATTTTGTCTTTTGTATACAGGAGGGCTACTGATTTTTTTTTTTTGAGTTAATTTTGTATCCGGCCACTTTCCTGAAGGTGTTTATCAGCTGTAGGAGTTCCCTGGTAGAGTTTTTGGGGTCACTCATGTATACTATCATATCATCTGCAAATAGTGATAATTTGACTTCTTCCTTTCCCATCTGTATCCCCTTGGTCTCCTTCAACTGTCTTATTGCTCTAGCAAGGACTTCCAGCACTATGTTGAAGAGATATGGAGAGAGTGGGCAGCTTTGTCTTGTTCCTGATTTCAGTGGGATTGCTTTAAGTTTCTCTCCATTCAGTTTGATGTTGGCTATAGGCTTGCTGTATATCGCCTTTACTATGTTTAGATATATGCCTTGTATCCCTGATCTCTCCAGTACTTTAAACATGAATGGATGTTGGATTTTGTCAAATGCTTTTTCAGCATCTAGGGAGATTATCATGTGGTTTTTTTCTTTCAGTTTGTTAATATGTTGGATCACATTGATGGATTTCTGTATATTGAACCACCCCTGCATACCTGGGATGAAGCCTTCTTGGTCATAGTGGATAATATCTTTGATGTGTTCTTGGATTCGGTTTGCAAGTATTTTGTTAAGTATTTTTGCATCAATGTTCATAAGGGAGATTGGCCTGAAATTCTCTTTCTTTGTTGAGTCTTTGTGAGGTTTAGGTACCAAGGTGATTGTGGCTTCATAGAATGAGTTTGGTAATGTTCCTTCTGTTTCTATTTTGTGGAATAGTTTGAAGAGAATTGGAGTTAGCTCTGCTTTGAAGGTCTGGTAGAATTCTGCGCTGAAGCCATCTGGTCCTGGGCTTTTTTTGGATGGGAGACTTTTGATGACTGCTTCTATTTCTTTGGGGGATATAGGACTATTTAATTGATTTACCTGGTCCTGATTCAGCTTTGGTAAGTCAAATCGATCAAGAAAATTGTCCATTTCATTTAGGTTTTCAAATTTTGTTGAGTATAGACTTTTGAAGTAAGTCCTAATGAATGTTTGGATTTCCTCAGTGTCTGTAGTTATATCCCCCTTTTCATTTCTGATTTTGTTGATTTGGGTGTTGTCTCTCTGCCTTTTAGTTAGCTTGGCTAAGGGTTTGTCGATCTTGTTGATTTTCTCAAAGAACCAGCTCTTGGTTTCTTTGATTCTTTGGATTGTTTTATTTGTTTCTAATTGATTGATTTCAGCCCTGAGTTTGATTATTTCCACCTGTCTACTCCTTCTTGGTGTGTCTGCTTCTTCTTTTTCTAGGGTTTTTAGGTGAGCCATTAAGTTGCTTGAATGAGCTGTCTTGAATTTCTTCTTGAAGGCACTTAGTGCTATGAACTTTCCTCTTAGCACTGCTTTCATTGTGTCCCACAAGTTTGGGTAGGTTGTGTCTTCATTTTCATTGAGTTCTAGAAAGACTTTATTTTCTTTCTTTACTTCTTCCCTGACCCAGCTTCATTTAGTAGCAAGTTGTTCAGTTTCCATGTGTGTGTAGGCTTTAGCTATTTTTGTTGTTGTTGAGGTCCAGCCTCATTCCATGGTGATCAGACAGGATACAAGGAATCATTTCAATCTTCTTGTATCTGTTGAGGCTCCCTTTGTTACTAACTATATGGTCTATTTTGGAGAAGGTCCCATGAGGTGCTGAGAAGGTAAATTCTTTTGTGTTTGGGTGTAAAGTTCTGTAAGTGTCTGTTAGGTCCATTTGATTCATGACCTCTGTTAGAGACATTGTTTCTTTGTTTAATTTCTGTTTTGTTGACCTGTCCTTTGTTAAGAGTGGGCTGTTGAAGTCTCCCAATATTAATGTGTGGGGATCTATGTGTGGTTTAAGTTTTATCAATGTTTCTTTTACAAATGTGGGTGCTCTTGTATTTGGGGCATAGATGTTCAGGATTGTGATGTCTTCCTGGTGGAATTTTCCCTTGATGAGTATGAAATGTCCTTCCCCATCTCTTTTTATTAATTTTCTTTGAAAGTCTATTTTATCAGATATTAGAATGGCTACTCCTGCTTGCTTCTTGGGTCCATTTGCTTGGAAAGTCATCTTCCAACCCTTTACCCTCAGGTAATATCTATCTTTGTGACTTAGGTATGTTTCTTATATACAACAGATTGCTGGGTTTTGTTTGCGCATCCATTCTGTTTGTCTGTGTCTTTTTATTGGAGCGTTGAGTCCATTGATGTTGAGAGAGATTAATGACCAGTGGCTGTTAGATCCTTTGAGTTTGATGTTGGCTGTGGTCATAATGTTGTGTGCTTGGTTGCTTTTTGTTTTATTGTATTGAAGTTAATTATTTCCTGTGTTTTCTTGAAAGTAGCTAGTTTCTTTGGTTGTATTTTCCCTTCCAGTGTTTTCTGTAATGCTGGATTAGGTATTAGGTATTAGGATTAGGTGTGTAGGTATTGTTGAATTTTTTTTTTTTTTTTTTTTTTTTTTTGTCATTGAATATCTTGTTTTCTTCGTCTATGAGGTCTGAGAGTTTTGCTGGGTATAGTAGCCTAGGCTGACACCTGTGTTCTCGTAGGGTCTACATAATATCTGTCCAGGCTCTTCTGGCTTTCATAGTCTCTGTTGAAAAGTCAGGTGTGATTCTAATGGGTTTGCCATTATATATTACTTGGCTTTTTTCCCTTCCACCTTTTAGTATTTTTTCTTTGTTCTGTATAATTACTGTTTTGATTATTATGTGGTGGGATGATTTTCTTTTCTGGTCTAATTTATTGGGTATTCTGTAGGCCTCTTATATTCTTATTGTCCTCACCTTTAATTTGGGTAAATTTTCTTCAATGATTTTGTTGAAAATATTTTCTAGGCCTTGGAGGAGAGAATCTTCTTTTTCCTCTATTCCTATTATTCTTATGTTTTCTTTTTTTATGTTGTCTTGGATTTCTTGGACGGTCTTTGTCAAGAATTTTTTAGATTTAACACTTTCTTGGACAGATACATAAATTTTTTCCATTGTGTCTTCCACACCTGAGATTCTTTGTTCCATCTCTTGTTGTCTATTGGTTATGCTAACCTCTGTAGTTTCTGTTTTCTTCCCTAAGTTCTTTCTCTCCACAATTTCCTCCATTTGTGTTTTCTTTAAGTTTTCCAATTCTTTTTTTTTATATATATCACTTTATTATTTATTTCACATTATATATATTTTTCATATTTTTTACACTTTATTCAGTTTGTATCCCCCCATAAGTCCCTTCCTCCTCCCCTCCCAATCCCATCTTACCTCCCCTTTTTCACCCTTGCCCCTCCCCAAGTCCACTGATAGGGGATGTCCTCCTCTCCTTCCTTCTGATCTTAGATTATCATATCACTTCAGGAGTGGCTGCATTGTCATCTTCTGTGGCCTGGTAAGACGGTTCTCCACTCAGGGGGAGGTGAGCAAATAGCAGGCCAATCAGATTTGTTGGAGACAGTCCCTCTTCCCATTACTATGTAACCCACTTAGACACTAAACTGCCATGGATTACATCTGCGTAGGTTCTAGGTTATCTCCATACCTGATACTTGGTTGGAGTATGAGTCTCTGGGAAGACCCCTGTGTTCAAATTTTCTGGTTCTGTTGCTCTCCTTGTGGGGCTCCTGTCCTCTCCATAACCTACTATTTCCCTTAGTCAGGGTCCTCTTTCTTGATTAGTTTCTTTAGATGTATAAATTATAGTAGGTTTATCTGATAAGTCTATATGAGTGAGTATATACCATGTGTGTCTTTCTGCTTCTGGGACAGCTCACTCAGGATGATCCTTTCCAGGTCCCACCATTACCTGCAAATTTCATGATTTCCTTATTTTTCATTGCAGAGTAATACTCCAATTCTATCTTCAGATCTTGAGCCGTTTGTTGATTTACTTTACCTGTATGACTGTATTTTCCTGTTTTTCCTTCGATTCCTGTAGCTGTTTGTTTGAACAATCCTCTGTTTCTTTTATTTCTTTCAGTGATTTAAGCATTTCCTCTCAAAAAGGCCACAAACTGTTTGGCTGCAACTTCCTGTATTTCTTTGCAGATGGCCATAATCTGTTTGTTTTTATCTTCCTCTATTTCTTTACAGATGGCCATAATCTGTTTGAGTTTATCTTCCTCTAAGTCTTTACGCATTTTATTTGTTTCCTCTGTTATCCTCTTCATGAGCATAGATGTTAAGTCATCTTCTTGAATTTCAATTATGCTTGGGTGTCCAGGGCGACTTGCCCCTGGATAACTGGGTTCTGGAGATGCCATATTGCTCTGTCTTTTGTTGGTTGAGCTTTTACGCTGGCTTCTACCCATTGGGCTATCTTAGGTGTTTGGAGTTAGTTTCTGGTGGTTCCTGGAATCCTGTGGTGGAGAGAATCCCCTTGTCAGGAAGATGGTTTTTTTCTGAAGGAAATCTTCTCAGCTTTTTGGGTATAGTCACTGGATGGCTGGTGATCTTCAGAAGTTGCCACAGCTCACCTCAGGCGTAGAGACCCGAGTGGTATCTCTGGTCCTTGTTAGTTGAGAGGGCTCTCCTCTCACCTGGAGAAGTCTTGAAGACAGCAGCCCTGCTTCTGGGTTTCTTGCTGTAAATTTAGTGATCTGCTGCTGTAACCTGTGTGTCCTGTGTTTTTTTTTTTTGTTTGTTTTGTTTTGTTTTTTTGTCAGTTTTGTTAGGAATAACTGGTTGCCCCTTGGAACAGTATCTGGGGGTTGATCTCGGGGCTTCTGGGCTTCTGTAGGTCTGAGGTTGGGGCTCTGTGCCCCAGTACCCAAGCAGTAATCTGTGGCAGGTGGGTACCACTCTCCTTGTAACAGCAGGCTATCTGGTACACAGCAGGTCCCTGGGTTGGGCCAGTCTTCAGGCCCTTTGCCAGGGTTAGACTGGGTGGCCTAAGTCAGTCCCCTTTGCTTCATTCCTTGTGAGGATTTCTCCTGACAGTGACTCCCAGTCTCTGGTGCCCTGGGGCACACAGCTCTGTCTGTGCGGAAGAGCTGGGCAAGCAGCAGCTGTCTGTGCCTGTGGCTGGAGCCCAGTTCAGTGATGGCGGCTTGTTCCCACTGGTCTGCGAGACTTTTCCAGGGAAAGACTGGGTGACCCAAGTCACTACTGTTTCCTTCCTTCCCTGTGGGGTTTTCTCGAGATGGGACTCCCAGTCTCTGGTGTTTTTGTGTCCACCGATCAGCCTGGGAAGGTGATCAGGACACGCAGGTGTGTGGCTCTGGTCTGGCGACCTAGTGCCTGAGGGACCTGGGTTCTCTTCTGGGTTCTGGCTGGGTGGCCTGAGAGTGGACCCGACTGATTCCCATGAAGTGGGGGTTTTCTCTCACCTGGGAAACACGATCATTGTTGTTTTAGGGCCCAGAGTTCAGTCTGTTGATCGCTCCTCAGACTCAGTGTTCTCCTGTCGCCGCCATCTTGTCCCGCCGCAATGTCATTTTTAAATACATTATAAGCTTGAGTCCAGGGTGGGACTGAAATGACTCTCTTTGAGCTACAAGAAGTGGCTTATGCCTGTAATTCTGCCTGCAAATAACTATGGTAGGAGGGGTGGGTTTCTTACGATATAGAATGAATCTTATCTCAGAAAAGCAAACAAAACACACGACTCTTTGAAACGTCATGTTACTTGCCAAGCAGTTAAAAATAGTTCAATTTACCTCAACACAAACTAATTGCAGTAAATATGAGTCCTGTGTTTCTCTTATGTTTTTTTGTTTTTTGTTAACCCTAGTTTCTATGTTTTCCCTGAAATTGAAGTAAAAGGGAGCAAAGTGAAGTTCTACTTGCACACATGTTAAAAAAATCAGAGACCTGGAAAAGACAGGAGCTCCACAAGGAGAACAACAAAACCAAGATATCTGGGTCCAGGGATCTTTTCTGAGACTGATACTCCAACAAAGGAACATGCATGGAGATAACCTAGAACTCCTGCTCAGACGTATGTAGCCCTTGGCAGCTAAGTATCCAAGTGGGTGTCCTAGTATGGGGAACAGGGACTGTTTCCAATATGAACTCAGTGGCTGTCTCTTTGACAGCCTCCCCCTGAGGGGAGAGCAACCATGCCAGGCCACAGGGGAGGACAACACAGCCAGTCCTGATGAGGCTTGATAAGCTACGGTCAGATGGAAGGGGAGGAAGACCTCCCCTATCAGTGGACTTAGAGAGGGGCATGGGAGTAGATGGAGGAGGGAGAGTGGGATTGGGAAAGAATGAGGGAGGGAGCTACAGCTGGGATACAAAGTGAATAAACTGAAATTAATATAAAAATAAAAATTTAATTAAAAATCATTAATAAAAACAATGTACAGAATAAAATGTGTGTTATGTAACCAACATTTAAAAAGGAGCATTTAATCGTATTTGCTTATTTGCAAAAGGACTGTCTGGGAACATGGAATGAGCTAGTAAACAGGGTTCCTTTGCTCCATGTAGTGGTGCACGCCTTTAATACAAGCACTCCAGAGGCAGAGTTTGAGGTCATCCTGGTCTACAGATTGAGTTCTAAGACAGCCAGGGTTATACAGAGAAACCCTGACTAAAAATAGACACCTTCCCCCTAAATGTGACATTATTACTTTGTTGGAGTGCTAGTTTGGAATAGAAAGATTAGTAACAAAAATCGCAAGACTTGCTACTTGTCTCTTTTAATTTAAAAAAAAAAAATTACCCATGGGTAATGCTCGTTCAAATATTAAAATGATGTGTAATCACAAAAAAATTAAATAACTAAAGAAAATTACATTCTTGTTACATAATTACTTAATTTTTAACCACTTAAGAAAAGTGTAATTGCAGTCTTTTTTATAAATTAAAGAGCTATGCGATTTTCCATTTAAATGAAAACTTGATGGAAACTAGAGCAATTACTTATTCATTTGCTACACAAGCACACACACACACACACAAACAAATCTACTAGAATCTAATAGAACACTACTGACACTAGGGAATGAATGAATTATACTGGCATAGTTTGGGCTGGCTGCCAACACATTGTGGAATACATTCCACAAACATGAGTTTATCAAATAACTTTGTTCTTGGATCAACAGCAGTCATTCCTCTTCCTGTTGTGTCTTTTTTTTTTTTTCAAATTTTCCACTAATTGCTTTGTTCTAATTTTGAAGTTATTGTTTCTATGATTATATATTTTTACTTGATAGCAACTTTACCTATTAGTTCTTACTCACAGAGCTATGGAAGTGAGTTCTATTTCAGGTATTCCTCGTTAGCCATATATTACAGAATCTGTTAGCCATTGTGGTGCCATATTCAGTGCTCACTAATACAATTATTTCTGTGTTTACCTTTCTTCCAGGAAAATAAATTATCCAAATACCTTCTTCTATGTCTGTTGACTATTAAGTGTTTGACCATTTGAGTTTGGAGTCAAGGAATGATAGAGCAACCCTGAGGTTCTTCCAGAATTAGCTACTGAAACTTTCTAAGCTTTCCCTCTTTAAATTTTTCCTATTCATGAACCAAAATTTTTTGACTTAGAATAGGGAGATGAGAAAGGTGATAAAAGATTTGATCTCTGACTTCATGAATGATAACTTGTAAACTTCCCTTTCAACAACTTGTTTTGGGATTACCAAGTGTTCAACATGTGTGGTATTCAGCCATTAATAATCTAACATTTGTTCAGAATTATTCTTCCTGGCTAATAAAACTGCTACCTGTCACACCTGCAGCTAGATTTCAAGCACTATTGTAAGTATGCTTACTTAAATAAATCATAAGTTTGGTTCTGTTAGGCACAAAATCACAGATGGGGTACTTATTCCACTTTCCAGACCCTGTTGACAACAATTCAGCTTTAGGATCCTAAATGAAATGTTCAGAAGTGTATCTAGCTGTGTCATAACCAGTAAGTTGCTTGTTCATTTCCAACTTCTTGAACTGTCCTTTTTTTCATCATCACTCCCAAAGCACTCAAAAAACAATGTATTTTCATTATTCAAAGCAAATTATTTAGGGGCTAGAGAGATAACTATGCAGATAAGGGTGTTGAATACTCTTCCAGAGGATCCAAGTTTGATTCCAAGCACCTACATGGCTGTTCAAAACTGTCTACAACTCCAGTCCCAGGGGATCAGATGCCTTCTTCTAAGTTCTTTAGGTAGTCATGCATGTAGTGTACAAGAAACACACACACATTAATGCATGCTGTAAATGCCACTTAAATGCATATCTTGCTTATTAACTGTCATTATAAATGTCACCATTTCCTGAATAACACATAGGCACTTAATAAAATTCTTATTGGTGGTACATGTTTTGAGCTAAGTTTGGATTGGGCTGATAACAATTGTGTTTTAACAGTGTATTAAAAATAAATAAAATTAAAATCTCATTTTATAGTATACAGCATGGAATGTAATTGAGAACCCTTAGTCTGCCATTGAAAGCATTTTACAGAATGGATCACACATCTTTCACATCTTATCTTTTGCCTCCTCTAGTTAGCCAGATGAATGAGTAGTCTGGATTTTGATCTCTCTGCTCCTTTGTCTCTGACTCTCTGTCTCTGTCTTAGTGAGTTTGTGGTATACCTATGTGTCAACATCCTTTTATTTCTCTGCAATATTGAAATTTTATTTATATTTCTTTCATAATTAAAATTTTGTATTGTGTTCCTTTTTGTTCAGAATTAATTATTCTCACCTCTGAAATGTAGCACGTCTTTGCTTTTCAAATATGCATTCATTCTAGCTGTCCTGTAGTTCTCTCTGCCACCTTCCTAGTACGTTTTACTGTTTAAAGCCAATTTGTGACACAACTTACCTTTCACTGAAAAACAATAGCTAAGTAGGGTCAGAGAGGTTGTTGTTCAGAATGACTTGGAGAGAAACAGGTCATAGTGCTTTTGGAAGCCTATGTTAGACAAATAAGGAACTAGGAAGCACAGTAAGAGACAGGAGCCTGATAATATCAAGATATAAAACTTGTGTGTCTAGACCAAAAACCATTGTTATGCTGAATATTTAACTAACTGAATTGGCTAGAAAGAGTTAGATATAAATTCAGTTTATATCTGTAGACAAATATGTACTATTATTTACATTATTTGGAAAAAAAGGATTTAAAATTATATGTAGTTATAAGCCTTTTCTCAAGACATGATAATTCTAGAAGATAATAGAAAACACAACTGTTATCAGAACAATCTAAATTTTCTTCAAAACATGTACCACCAATAAGAATTTTATTAAGTGCCTACTTGCAAGTCAGGAAGTGTTAACTCTTGTAAAGACATTTAATAAGGAAGATATGCATTTAAGTTGGATCCACAGCATGCATTAAATTTTAATGTTGTATTAGCAATTTTTTCAAAAGTTTCAGTAGAATTCCAAGGGTACATAATAAAATTTATCACTTGAATAGTAGTACTATGTATTTGACATAGCTTAGCTGTGGTGATTCAGTTATTAAAATTTAATTATATGAGCTCTGTGAAAAACAGCAAAAGGTAAATGTAATGGTAAAGTAATTTCTTTCTTAAAACTTTGTTTAATTTTGAGAAGAGACAAGTTGTAAAACAGGAATAATGGAATCCATAAAATGAAGGCCTTGGATATTTCATTGCAAAGGTTTCATGCTCTCAATTATGAAACAAATGAACAAGAATAATACCCACTTTGGACTTAGGAGATGGCCCAGTGGCTAAAGAGCTTATCCTAGTGAGCATGAGTCCCAGATTTTAGAACCCATGTTAAAGCCAGATGAGCATGGTGGGCCACCTAAAAGTAGGAGGTGAAGGCAAGTAATCCCCAGAGAACACTGGCTAACCAGAAAAAAAAAATTGGTGAGCTCAAAGTTCAACTAGAGAACTTGCCTCATATATGAGCTGGAAAGTGATAAAAGAAAATATCTGATGTCAACCTCAGTCTTCTACACATATGTACACATATGAGTGTTTATCCTCACACATATGAACATTCATATGCACACCAAACACACATACATATACAAAAATTAGCACTATCCATTATTTTTTCCTATGACATTGTGTTGACTTAAGTAACTCTGTGCTTTATCCCTTTAAGGAAAATATGGAAACTCATTGCAAAATTATAGAACCTTGAGAACAATAAAAATTTACATTTTTAAGGTTGTTTGTTTAACAGCTTTAAAAATCCATTGCATTTTGGTCAGAAAAAATTTTCTACTTTTAAATAATTTTAATTGAATTACATTTTTCCCCACTTTCCACTGACATTCCAAACCACCTCCTCAAAAATCTTCCCAAAATCCCCAAAGTATATTTCAGAAAATAAATTACAAATATGACTTTTCTAAAAAGAAAGAAAGAGAGAGGGGGCATGGAAGAAGGAAGAAAGGAAGGGATGAAGGAGAGAGAGAGAGAGAGGAAAAATATAGAAGACAGGATCTTTGGAAGAGAGGAAAATAAAGGGTCAGAGTAGTAGGAGCATCTGTGTAGGCACTAAAGCTATCAATAGTTCTAAGTGAAGTAGGAGGAGAGGGAAGATGAGCCCAGGGGTTGTTTACACACAGCAATAAGAAGCCCAGGGACCACTCTTCCTCTCAGCAGAAGACTGAGAAAGAAATTAGGAAACAACACCTTTCAAAATAGCCACAAATAACAAAGTACCTTAGCGTAACTCTAACCAAGCAAGTGAAAGACTTGTATGAAAAAAAAATAATAACTTCAAGTCTCTGAAGAAAGAATTGAAGAAGATATCAGAATATGGAAAAATCTCCCACGCTCATGAATTGGTAGGATTAACATAGTAAAAATGGCCATCCTACCAAAAAGCAATTTACAGATTCAATGCAATTCCCATCAAAATACCAACACAATTCTTTACAGACATTTCTCAACTTCTTATGGAAAACCAAAGGGGAAAAACAACCAAAAATAGCTAAAATCATCCTGTAAAATGAAAGAACTTCTGGAGGTATCTCATCCCCTGATCGCAATAGTAATAAAAATGGCATGGTATTGGCATAGAAACATTCTGGAGGATCAATGGAATCAAATAGAAGGCCCAGAACCTATACACACCTATAGACAACTGAATTTTGACAAAAAGAAAACGAAAAAACCATAAAATGGAAAAAAGACAGCATCTTCAACAAATGGTGCTGGTCTAACTGGATGTCTGCATGTAAAAATTCAAATAGATCCGTATTTACCACCGTGCAAAAAGTTAAGTCCAAGAGGATCAAAGACCTCAACATAAAATGAGACACAATAAATCTGTTAGAAGAAAAAGTGGGGAAGAGCCTTGAATTCATTGGCACAGGAGACAACTTCCTGAACATAACAGTAACATCTCAGGCTCTAAGATCAACAATCAATAATTGGGACCTTGTGAAACTGAAAAGCTTCTATAAAGCAAAGACCAATGTCAACAAAACAAAAACAACAACCTACAGACTGCACAAAGATCTTCACCAACCTGACAGAGGGCTAATATCCAGAATATATAAAGAGTTCAAGAAATTTAACACCAACAAACCAAATAATCCAATTAAATATGGGGTACAGAGCTAAACAAAGAATTCTCAACAGAGGAATATGAATGGCAGAGAAACCCTTAAAGAAATGTTCAGCATCCTTAGTCATCATAGAAATGCAAATCAAAACAACTATGAGATTCTATTTCACACCCATCATAATGGAAAAGATCAAAAACTCAAGTGACAACACATGCTGGAAAGGATGTGGAGAAAGGTGAACTCTCCGTTGTTGGTGGGAATGTAAACTTGTACAACCACTTTGGGAATCAATCTGGTACTTTCTCAGAAAACTGGATAGCGCTACCTCAAGAGCCAGCTATACCACTCCTGGCCATATATCTGAAAGGTTCTCAACCATACAAGAAGGACATTTACTCAACTATGTTCATAGCAGCTTTATTTGTAATAGCCAGAATCTGGAAACAACCTAGATGTTCCTAAACTGAAGAAAAGATACAGAAATTGTGGTACTTTTACACAATGAAATACTACTCCGCAATTAAAAAAAAAAAAAAAAAGGAAATCATGAAATTTGCAGGAAAATGGGTGGAACTACAAGAGATCATCCTGAGTGAGGTAACACAAAAACAGAAAAACATGCATGGTACATTCTCATGTCTAAGTGGATATTAGACATAGAATATAGGATAAATGTACTAAAATGTATAGACCTAAAGAAGCTAAACAACAAGGAGGATCCTCAGGAAGATGCTTCATTCTCATTCAGAAGGAAAAACAGGAAGCAGTAGAAGAGAAGGATCAGGATGAAAGCCTACCATAGATTTCCTCTAAAACACTCCATCTAGCAGGGTGTGGAAGCAGATCCAGCGACTCACAGCCAAACTTTGCACATAGTGCAGGGCATCTTTTTGAAGAAAGGGGATATAGAAGGATCTGGAGGGCACAGGAGCCTCACAAAGCCAAAATAATCTGGGCCCAGCGGGGGCTATAGAGACTGATGCATCAATCAAAGACCATTCATAAAGAGGACCTATATCTCTTGCTCAGATGTAACCCATAGAAAGTTCATTCTTCGTGTGAGTTCCCTAGTAAGGAGGAAAGAGAAAATATCTGATATGAACTTGGTTGTCTGCTCCTTGATCACTTCTTCCTGATGGGGTGACCCAGCCAGCCCATGAAGAGGATCCAGGCAGTCCTGATGGGACCTGATTGGCTAGGGTCAGACAGTAGGGGAGGAGGACTTTCCCATCAGTGCACTAAGGAGGAGAGATGGGGAGGAAGAGGGAGGGAGGGTGGGACTTGGAAGAAATAAGGGAGGGGTCTACAACTGGGATAAAAAGTGAATGAATTGTAAATTATTAATAATAATAATAATAATAATAATAACATATTTCAAAAAAAGAAAAAGAAAGCAAAGCAACCAGGATACAAAGTATATAAATTATAAATAGTAATAATAACGACAACAATAATAATAAAGAAAAAAAGACATGACTAAAGAGCTCTCATAAAGTGATAGATGTGTCTCTAGATCAAGAAGTACACATTCAGCTGTAACAAAGAGATTAGAAAAAATTTATCTTAACTAGCATTTAGTAGGTGGTAATGAATTGAACTGGGAGTGAAAACCAACCCTGAAATAATAAAAGGCCTTTTGCTCAGAAATTATATTTTCATCTTCTCAAAAAACAAAAACAAAACCCAGAGTGAATGTCTAGATATAAGCAGGATTTGCATTTAACGCCCTTAACTTAGTGCAGGAAATTAAACACTAAGGTTACCAATGTTCTCTTAAATAGAGTCTAATCTGACACAATTCCCATAATATTTAAAATCTAGAAATAATCTTTCATCAGATGAAAGTGGATCTGTATTAGAAACCATGGCCTCTAAGTGAAAGAAGAAAATATCCCATCAACATTTTCATGGGGTAAGGCACATGGAAGGCAAATACACAAGACTATGCAAATCCATTTTTATAGTCAGGGTAGAAAACATCCATGACTGAGCTTCCAGCAAGTATCCATCTAACTTTTCCCTCATTTAGTTCTCCTTAGATCCTTCAGCATCTATATTAAGACTTTAAAGTATTTTATAGATGATTTCCAAAGGACTGTGATCTCCAAAGTAGGATTGTGAACTCCATGTCACTCTTAAGAATTACTGTAGCTTTACAGGAAGGTACAGTGACTCAAAATGAAAACGGTAACCAATTAAATACTGCTTCTGTGAGCAAAAATATAGAGATAATGATATTAGGTAGAGCCAGAAGAACAGTATAAGCAAAGAATGGATTTGGTTGCCTGAAGAAAACTCATGAGTTTTGTATTAGTTTTGTTAAAATATGGATGATAATTTAGTAAGATTTTATGCTGATAACAAAAATTCAGTAAAAATAAAAGATAATCCTGAAAACAGGAATAATTTGGGGGACTTGCTTTCTGAAGTCCTTCTTAAAAATGTTGACATGATACTATTTGCACAGGAAGGCTAGCAGATGGGCCAATAATTAAATTATGAAATTATCAGATGTTGACTTATGAGAAAGAGACAACATTTGTTAATGTGATTTTCCAAAGAGAGAAAAAATATAAAAATATAGTTAGGTAGGTGGTGGAGAAGTTAGCAATTAGAGAAATGACATTGAAAACCAGAGCATTCCTGAACTTGTTTTTGATTTATTTTTGATAGGAAGTTGTCAACATTAACTAAAAAAACAGAAAAAAAAAACCCCAAAAAACCCTGAAATACATACATATACATAGAGAGAGAGAGAGAGAGAGAGATACACATACTCTATTTCTTCTCAACAATTTCACTCTTAGCAAGTGACTCTAGATATATAGAGAGAGACAGGAATAAAAATCTTCATCCCAGCATTATTTGAACATTAGAAATGTAAACTTGGCCAGGTTCTACACGGACCTCTAAGACTAGTTCTCTAAAGCCATGGTGTTGTGCCTGAAGAGTCAGAGGCAGACTGGGGATTTAACTTGGTTTATTTAAACACACAGAACAGTATTACATGTTGTTCTTTGATGCCAAGTTAGTAAAGTTGGCCTAGCAATGGAGGGAAGTAGAATGAAATCCAAATGAAAGTTGAGGGTAAATATTGGAAATTATCAAAATGAGTAGCACAAATTAGTGGTAAAAGATTTACAATAACTTTGATTCATCTGCTGGTATCTATGATCTTGCAAAAACAAAGGACCAGATGCTGGGTTGGTGAAGTAGCACAGTTAGCTGACTGCATCCCTAAAAGTTCGGAGTCCCAGGTCTTGGGTCTAATACCTAACACTGCATAAACTGGATTTGGTGTCCACACCTTTACTCCCAGGAACTCGGGAGGTGCCGAGGATCAGCTACACCCTGAGTTTAGGGCCAGACTGTGCTTCGTGAGACCCTGCCTCAAAAGAAACAAAAGGACCCTCAGAATCAGATAGATAACACAAAATATATCAGTGTGGTCATTATTTATTGTGAAAAAAACTAAGTTCGCAAGTAGGAAATTTCAGGAGAAGATCTACAGGTTTTCAGTTACTAATATGGGATGAAAAGAAATGTCTAAGATTGGTACTGTTATTGCTAATTTATAGGAGGTAATAACATCATGTTCACTGTTCTATTTGACCCAAACTTAAATGTTGATAAGGGATTTTTAAAATGATCGCTCTAATTTTTACTACTGTCCATATTCTGTTTTTTTCGGTAATAAAATTTGATTGATTCTTCAGAGATACAAACAGTGAATATTTGAGAAAGTTAACCTAGAAAAAAACTAGAAAAAAGAAACACTTATTACTGTAATATTAAATAATAACTGGTTTTAAGAGTTTTGATTGGGGGCCAAGATGGCAGCACCGGGAGAACACTGTGTCTGAGAAGCGGGACAACACACTCGGTGCAGTGACCAGGAGACTGAACTATGGGCCGTAAAACAACAGCGATCGATCCTGTTTCCCAGGTGAGGGGAGGCTCCCACAGCGTGGGAAGCAGTCAGGTCCACTCTCGGCTGCCCAGCCAGAACCCGGAAGAGAACCCAGCAACGCGGGCTTTGGGTCTCCGGGCTGGTGCCGCAAGCCTGCTTGTCCCGATCACTTTCCCAGGGTGATTGGTGGGCACAAGGGGGCCTAAGCCTGGGAGTCCCAGTCGCAAAAAAACCCCACGGGGAAGGAAAGTTGCCAGACTGGTCACGGGTCACCTAGTCTTTCCCTGGAAGGTCTCTCCGACCACGGGTACCTGCCGCCATCACAACTGAGCTCCCGCCACGCACGGATTGAAGCTGCGCACCCAGCTCGAAATCCCTACTCCCTCTTCTGAGGAGGCAGGAGGCATCCAGCAGAATCTGCCACAGACCACATTGTCTGTACCCCAACCCGAGATCGAGGCTGAGAAAACCCAATCCTTTCGGGCACTCCCCCAAACGCCACCATAACCTGGCCGCAGCAGAGCAGAAGGATAAAGAAGCACACTGCTGCTTCATAGTGCCGGAACTCCAGTGCTGCCGGCCACTCCTAGCAAACAAACTACAGCTCAGGATCTGAGACTGGGGTCATTCTACACATCCTGAGATTATCCTGGGTCCAGCGCAATAAGGTCTAGCAGCAAGTTCTATCACCGGCGCCCCCCCTCCCGTGACCCATGGCAGAGAAACGCCTGCTCAGGGCTCAGGATCCTACTGAGAAGCCCCAACCCCTGCTGGCACTCCCCTGAGAGCACCTCCATAAGCTTGCCCTAGCAGAAGAGAAGGTCAGAGGGGAAGGTCAGAGAGGCAGCCTGCCAAGGACACAGCACCCTCTCTCCAGCTCACCCAGCGGCCCCTAGCAGAGAAACCCAAGCTCTGGATCTGAGGACACTCAACCCTACCCGGTACTCTCTTGGGATCAGCAAACATAGATTATACCTCTAGGCTGCTTCTGGCAGAGAAATCTGGGCCCGGGATCTGGGATTGAGTGCACTCATCCTAACTCTTTCCTGCGCCACCCAGGGACCAGTCATCATAACCCCTCCTGGCAGAGGGAAAGAACAAAGAGGCAGCACATAGGAAAGGTGGACACCGAGTCCTGCGGCCACAGTGTCACAGAGCTGACTGTTAGCCTACCCGTGCACTTCCGCAGCAGGACCAAAACAAACAGTAGTGAGCAAG
Organism: Psammomys obesus; assembly: GCF_907164565.1. Classification (NCBI taxonomy): domain Eukaryota; kingdom Metazoa; phylum Chordata; class Mammalia; order Rodentia; family Muridae; genus Psammomys; species Psammomys obesus. The sequence continues at coordinate 33,512,704 of NW_026596079.1, read as the reverse complement.
GGGAACCCCTGAGCATTCCAACTGGTCCTGCAAGAGAGTGAGTGAGCCTTCTAGGGAGAGATTGCCCCAGACCCAGGGCCTCTCCACAGAAGCAACCAGACAAGATCCCTGCCACCCACACCCCTAGTGTGGGCATCATAGGGATTCTTGGGATAGCGACCCCAACAGTGAAGCCTCTGCCTTGCGGGTTCAGCAGGGTAATCCAGGCAAACAATCCTGGATCTCAGTCAGAACTGCGTAATAGTGGCTTGCAGGCCACTGCAATAGTCAGAGAATCCGCGCACGCACACTGAGCCCGCTAAAAGAGCACACAAGTAGCGCCAGCATCACATTCCTTACTTAGGCAAAACTGAAAACACAGCTCACACTCCCAAAGCAGTGAACCTCATTCATCTTCCGGAAAAAACAGTCCAGAAAACAGAAAGAGAGGATCATAGCCCAAACTACAATCTCGAGGAACAACCAGTGAGGATTATAAATAACCAGATGGCTAGAGGCAGACGTAAGAACACTCCCAACAAAAAATCAGGACATAATGACCTCACCAGCAACCGCACAAAACAATGGACACTTCAATTCACTAGATATACAAGAAAACAACCTCAAAACTATGTTTCTCCAGCTATTAGAGGCCCATAAAGTTGAAATGAACAAAGCCCTCAGAGAAATAATCAAAGAAATCGAGACTAACCAAGAGGAAACAAATCGTGCTCTCAGAGAAATGACCACGAAAATTGAGGCAAACAGAGAAGAAATGCACAAAGCTCTCAAAGAAATGTCCACACAAAGGAAGGCAAATAAAGAAGAAATAAACAAAGCTCTCATAGAAATACAGGCAATTATACCCAGAGAAGTAGAGGCACAATTAGTGATACAAAGAGAGGAAACAGACAAAAAAATAGAAGCTATCATTGAAAAGCAGGAGTCCACATTCAAACAGATGAAGGAAATGTTGCAAGACATGAAAATAGAATTAGAATCAATAAAGAAAACACAAATAGAGAAAAACCAGGAGCTGGAGAACATAGAGAAAAGATCAGGAACTACAAAAGTAAGCATCACCAACAGAATACAAGAGATGGAAGAAAGAATCTCAGGAGCCGAAGATACACTTGCTGAAATTGACACATCTCTCAAAGAAAAAATAAAATCAGAAAAGTTCCAAACACAAAACATCCAAGAAATCAAGGACACCATGAAAAGACAAAACCTAAGAATAATAGGAGTAGAAGAAAAAGAAGACATCAGGCTCAAAGGTCCGGAAAATATTTTCAAGAAAATTATAGAAGAAAACTTTCCCAACTTAAAGAAGGAGATGGCCATAAACATACAAGAGGCCTACAGAACAACAAGTAGACTAGACCAGAAAAGAAATTCTTCACGTCACATAATAGTCAAAACACTGAACCTACAAAACAAAGAAAAAATTCTAAAAGCAGCAAGGGAAAAAGGCCAAGTAACATATGAAGGTAGACCTATCAGAATCACACCAGATTTCTCAACAGAAACTATGAAAGCCAGAAGGGCCTGGACAGAAATCATACAGTCCTTAAGGGACCACAGATTCCAACCCAGACTACTATACCCAGCAAAACTTTCAATCAACATAGACGGAGAATTCAAGATATTCCAAGACAAAACCAAATTTAAACAATATCTACATAGTAACCCACCTCTACAGAAGTTACTAGAAGGGAAACTCCAAACCAAAGAAAACAACTACATCAAAGGAAACAGAGGAAATAGATAACTACACAACAACAACAACAACAAAAACAAACAAAAGAAGACAAGCAATGAAACTCAGTGACACCACCAACACCACATCTAAAGTAAGTAACAATTGTTGGTCACTAGTTTCTATCAACATCAACGGACTCAACTCCCCAATTAAAAGACACAGACGAACAGAATGGTTGCAGAAACAGGATCCATCATTCTGTTGCATCCAAGAAACATACCTATGCAACAAAGATAAACACTACCTCAGAGTAAAGGGCTGGAAAAACGTCTTTCAAGCAAATGGTTCCAGAAAACAAGCGGGAGTAGCCATCCTATTATCTAATAAAATAGACTTTCAACCCAAGTTAATCAAAAAAGATAAGGATGGCCATTATATTCTCATCAAAGGAAAAATCCACCAAGAGGACATCACAGTTTTGAATATCTATGCCCCATATACAAGAGCTCCTACATTCGTAAATGAAACAATATTAAAGCTTAAATCACACATTGATCCTAAAACCCTAATAGTGGGAGACTTCAACACTTCACCCTCACCAAGGGACAGATCAACTAGACAGAAAACAAATAGGGAAATAAAAAACACTTACAGAGACCCTAAATCAAATGGACCTAATAGACGTCTACAGATCTTTTCATCCAAACTCAAAAGAGTATACCTTCTTTTCAGCACCGCATGGAACCTTCTCCAAAATAGACCATATAGTTGGTCATAAAGCAAGCCTCAACAGATACAAAAAGATTGAAATAATCCCTTGTATTCTATCTGACCACCATGGACTTAAACTGGACCTCAACAACAACAGAAATAACAAACAGCCTACACGCACATGAAAACTGAACAACTTGTTACTCAAGGACAGCTGGGTTAAGGAAGAAATAAAGAAAGAAATTAAAGACTTCCTAGAATTCAATGAAAATGAAGGCACAACATACCCAAATATATGGGACACATTGAAAGAAGTGCTCAGGGGAAAATTTATAGCACTAAGTGCCTGCAAGAAGAAATTCGTAACATCACATACAAACAACTTAATGGCCCAACTGAAAACCCTAGAAAAAAAAGAAGCAGATACACCCAAGAGGAGCAGAATGCTGGAAATGATCAAACTCAGGGCTGAAATCCATCAATTAGAAACAAATAAAACTATCCAAAGAATCAATGAAACAAAAAGCTGGTTCTTTGAGAAAATCAACAAGATAGACAAACCCTTAGCCAAACTAACTAAAAAGCAGAGAGAATCTATCCAAATCAACAAAATCAGAGATGAAAAGGGTGACATAACTACAGACTCAGAGGAAATTCAAACAATCATTAGGTCATACCTCAAAAGCCTATGTGCCACAAAATTTGAAAACCTAAATGAAATGGACAATTTTCTTGATAGATTCCATCTTCCAACATTAAGTCAAGATCAGGTAGAAAGACTGAACAGCCCTATATCCCCCAAGGAAATTGATGCAGTCATTCACAGTCTCCCCTCCAAAAAAAAAGCCCTGGGCCAGATGGTTTCAGCGTGGAATTCTACCAGACCTTCAAAGAAGTGCTCACACCAATTCTCCTCCAACTATTCCACAAAATAGAAACAGAAGGTACATTTCCAAACTCATTCTATGAAGCAACAGTCACCCTGATACCTAAACCACACAAAGACCCAACAAAAAGAGAACTTCAGACCTATCTCTCTTATGAACATTGATGCAAAAATACTCAATAAAATACTTGCAAACCGAATCCAAGAATACATCAAAGATATCATCCACCACGACCAAGTAGGCTTCATCCCAGGCATGCAAGGGTGGTTCAACATACGGAAATCCATCAATATAATCCACCACATAAACAAACTGAAGGAGAAAAACCACATGATCACCTCCTTAGATACTGAAAAAGCATTTGACAAAGTCTAACACCCATTCATGTTTAAAGTCTTGGAGAGATCAGGAATACAAGGCACATATCTAAACATAGTAAAGGCAATATACAGCAAGCCTATAGCCAACATCAAACTCAATGGCGAGAAACTTAAATCAATCCCACTGAAATCAGGGACAAGACAAGGCTGCCTACTCTCTCCATACCTCTTCAACATAGTACTTGAGCAATAAGACAACTAAAGGAGATCAAGGGGATACAAATCGGAAAGGAAGAGGTCAAAGTGTCACTATTTGCAGATGATATGATAGTATATATGAGCGACCCCCAAAATTCAACCAGAGAACTCCTCCAGCTGATAAACAACTTCAGCAAAGTGGCAGGATACAAAATCAACTCAAAAAAAATCAGAAGCCCTTCTGTATACCAAAGACAAAAGGGCCGAGGAAGAAATTGGGGAAACAACACCCGTCACAATAGCCACTAATAACATAAAGTACCTTGGGGTGACTCTAACCAAGCAAGTGAAAGACCTGTTTGAGAAAAACTTCAAGTCTCTGAAGAAAGAAATTGAAGAAGATCTCAGAAGATGGAAAGATCTCCCATGCTCATGGATTGGTAGGATTAACATTGTGAAAATGGCCATCCTGCCAAAAGCAATCTACAGATTCAACGCAATTCCCATCAAAATACCAACACAATTCTTTACAGACCTTGAAAAGAAGATTCTCAGCTTCATATGGAGAAACAAAAAACCCAGAATATCCAAAACAATCCTGTACAACAACAGATCATCTGGAGGTATCTCTATCCCAGATCTCAAGTTGTGCTACAAAGCAATAGTAATAAAAACTGCATGGTATTGGCATAAAAACAGAAAGGAGGATCAATGGAACCGCATAGAAGACCTAGAAATAAACCCACACACCTATAAATACTCGATTTTTGACAAAGAAGCCAAAACCATTCAATGGAAGACAGCATCTTCAACAAATGGTGCTGGTCCAACTGGATGTCCACATGCAGAAAAATGAAAATAGATCTATATTTATCACCCTGCACAAAACTAAAGTCCAAGTGGATCAAAGACCTCAACATAAAACCAGATACTCTAAATCAGTTAGAAGAAAAAGTGGGGAACAGCCTAGAACTCATTGGCACAGGAGACAACTTCCTGAACAGAACACCAACAGCACAGGCTTGAAGAGCAACAATCAATAAATGGGACCTCATGAAACTGAACAGCTTCTGTAAAGCAAAGGACACTGTCATCAAAACAAAACGCCTGCCTACAGATTGGGAAAGAATCTTCACTAACCCTTTATCTGACAGGGGACTAATATCGAGTATATACAAAGAACTAAAGAAGCTGAAAAGCAGCAAACCAAGTAATCCAATTAAAAAATGGGGAACAGAGCTAAACAGAGAGTTCTCGACAGAGGAATATCGAATGGCAGAGAAACACTTAAAGAAATGCTCATCCTCATTAGCCATCAGGGAAATGCAAATCAAAACGACCCTGAGATATCACCTTACACCCATCAGAATGGCCAAGATGAAAAACTCAAGGGACAACACATGCTGGAGAGGTTGTGGAGAAAGGGGAACCCTCCTCCACTGCTGGTGGGAATGTAAACTGATACAACTACTCTGGAAATCTATCTGGTGCTTTCTAAGACAATTAGGAATAGTGCTTCCTCAAGACCCAGCAATACCACTTGTAGGTATATACACAAAGTTTGCTCAAGTACACAAAAGGGATATTTGCTCAACCATGTTTATAGCAGCTTTATTTGTAATAGCCAGAACCTGGAAACAACCCAGATGTCCATCAACGGAGGAATGGGTACAGAAATTGTGCTATTTTTTACACAATGGAATACTACTCAGCAATCAAATAGGAGGAAATCATGAAATTTGCAGGCAAATGGTGGGATCTAGAAAAGATCATCCTGAGTGAAATATCCCAGAAGGAGAAAGACATACACGGTATATACTCACTTATATAGACCTATAAGATATGATAAACATAATGAAATCTATACACCTAAAAAAGATAATCAAGAGAGCGGACATGGGGTAAGATTATCAATCCTCGTTTAGAAAGACAGATGGGATGTGCATTGAACATATGACAGGAGTCTACAGGAGCGCATTTGAAAGACTCTAACTAGCAGTGTTTTCAAAGCAAGGACTCATGACCAAACCTTTGACAGAGTACAGGGAATCATAAGAAAGAAGGGGAGTTAGTCTGATGAGGAAAGGATAGGAGCTCCACAAGGACCTAATATATCTAGGCACAGGGTCTTTTCTGAGACTGACATTCAACCAAGGACCATGTATGAATGTAACCTAGAACCTCTGCTCAGATGTAGCCTGTGGTAGCTCAGTAACCAATTGGTTTCCCATAGTGAGGGGAACAAGGACTATTTCTAACAGGAACTCAATGACTGGCTCTTTGGCCTCCCCACCCCCCAAGGGAGGAGCAGTCCTGTTAGGCCAAAGAGGAGAGCTTTGCAGCCAGTCCTGAAGATACCTGATAAAACAGGATCAGATGAATGGGGAGGAGGTCCCCCCTATCAGTGGACTTGGCAAGGGGTATGGTGGAGATGAGGGAGGGAGGGAGGGACTGGGAGGGAATGAGGTATCGGGACACGGCTGGGATACAGAGTTAATAAAATGTAACTGATAAGAAAAAAATAAAATTAAAAAAAAAAGAAATAATAACTGCACTGCTGTTATATGCAATAGCAGCTATATTATTGTTTTATGAAATAGCACCTGTATTACTGCCATAGGAAATTGTCTTTTATTGCTGTTAAGAGACAACTGCTATTTAAAAATAAACATTTAAATGCAGACTTGTTAACAGTTTTGGAGGGTTAGTCTGTGGTCATCATTGCGGAAAACAAAGAGGCATACTACTATGGCAGTAGCTGAGAGAGCTTTACATCCTGATCTTCAGGCATCTGGCAGAGAAAGAGACAGTGAGAGTGAGAGAGAGAGAGAGAGAGAGGAAATGGTGTGAGGTTTGAAACCTCAAATCCCACCCCAAATAACAAAACTCCTCCCTTAAGGCCACACCTACTCCATCAAAGCCACCTCTCCTAAACTTTCACAAACAGTATAGCTAATGGAAACAAGCCATTGGGAGTTATTATTACTGGATAGTTTTCCATGCTTTGTCTAGCCCACTTTCTTTTAGGCCTCATTACCACCCACCTATAGTTGGTGAGCTGGGCCCTCCCTTATCAGTCATCAATGAATAAAATGTACCATTGGCTTGCCCACAGGCAAATCTGATGGGGCATTTTCTCAACTGAGCTTTCTGCTTGTGAAGTAATTCCAGCTTGTCTAAGTTGACATAAAAGATGGGTTGAAGCACATGCACTTACTGTCATATCTTACAATTGCCCAAACCTGTTATCATACAGTTTATTTTTTTCTCCTACTCATACATTTTTATATCCCTAACATAAAACAGAAAGTAACAAAGATTATTCACTCTATAGAGATTGACTATAACTTTTTAACAAGTTAATACGCGTACATAACTATGCATTTAGCTTAAAATTATTACAGAGTTTAACATTTTTTAACAGCAGAAATCACCTGTTACTCTAGTCACTTAGCAAGGTCTCACATCTCCCCCAAATATTTACTATATAGTTGTAGTTACCTGATGTGTGTTTCAGTCTCTCTAGCCATTCTAGTGTTGGCTCTGAGATGGGAGAGTCCATAGTATAAATATCAGCATTATTTTAGTCCAGTTGGGTGATCTCTGTACATCAATGGACTCTTACTCTAATGGTTTACAAAGAATGTTAAATATAACCACATGTACAGAACATTCAGCTTAGTGTCAGCTCTTATTTGCACTCAGTGAATATTAGACAATTTTTATTCTCTTTTTATTTCTCTATTCCTATGAGTGAGTGTTTCAGATGTAGCCTCTGTTTTTATTTTTGTTGTTGGCAATTCTCATTTCTGGTAGTTCTTTTCTGCTGAAGGTTTATTTTTAAAAACAGTTATGTAGGAGTTCTATGACATTGCTCACTCTAGTTCTCAAGATAAATATAAATTACTATTAATAGTATTATATACATTTGGTTGCACCCTTAAGTTGGTTAATGTAAGAATTTTATGATTTTCTTACTAGATTTTAACATAATGACCCTACTATAGCCATATTAAAGTATTTAACATCAAATTATAGTTTCCTAAAACTTTATAAATAGAAAAGAGAATTATTTTACAATTGAAAATTTGTTAAATATATTATTAAATGCATTTGCAATTTTCCATTTAAATTAAAGTATATACTAAGAAAAGCAGTTCTAAAATATATTTGCTGCTTAAAATAGTCCTCTTCTAAGAAAGCTTATATTTCAAATATATAAAAATACCCTGTTATCTTCAAACAATTGCATAAGCTATGTACCAATTTCTAGAAATTTTGAAGGGAAACTTTTATTTAACTCAACTAATTTGCAAAAGTGTTTCATTAGCTTTTGAGTTTATAATGAATGGTTCCTTCTTTGCTATTCAGATTCTATTTTACAAGCAGGTTCAGTGTCTATTCCTACGTAATGCCACCGTTTTATGATGAGAAGCACTTGCCAGCAATCTAACATAAATCATTGTATTATTCTGAATATATAGCAAGCATAAGATCTTTAAAAATTAATTTGAAAAAAATCATATATATACATAAGTATACACACACACACATATGGATTTCAGAACCCACTCTAATTTAACTTGATTTGCCTTGATCTAAAACGCAAATAAAATCATAGCTTATGATTTTTATTGTACTTAAATTCTGTGCAGTCTGTCTGGGGACAGACACAACAAGAAGAAACACTGGCAGTTTTGCAGGGTATACATAGTTAACAAAGGCATACATACATACATACATACATACATACATACACACATACATACACACACACACACACACACAGGCATGTGCACACACAAAACACACTCCTACTTCTTTTCCTACAAAGAAAATGTGTATTAGACTTTTGCAGAGGAACAAACCCAATGATGTGTGTTTCTAGTGTTGTGTATATAATGAATATATATTATAAAATGAATATAGTTTATAAAATGAATATATAAAATATAAATAAAATAAACATATCCAATATATACTCATACTGACTAGATTGACTTATATGGTAGTGGCTGGCTAGTCTTACATTGGCCTTCAACACACTGAAGACACAGAGAATCCAGTAGCTGTCAAGTCTAGATGTGATCTGACATTGAAGCTTGGAGAATTCCCAGAGGATGGCTGGTCTCGAGCCCATGCTGAAAGGGAGACTCTAATGACCATTGTACCAGCAGAAAGTGTACCAGCAGGAAGGTGGGCACGCAAGCAGCATTGTTTTCCTCTCAGACTTCTCTATATCTTGTCCAGCACATAAGGGGTCACCTACTGAGGGAGGATCACATGCCCTCATCTAATCCCTCCCAAAACTGCCCTCACAGACACACTCAGAGGAATGTCTCTTCTTATCTAATTCTACGTGCAATCAACTGGACAGCAAGATTAATCCCTACCACAGAAAAGAAATGAAAAGTCACACTTTTCTCCTTTCTGAATCTCTCCATCTCCATCTGTGTTCCACATTCTTGTCTGGCTTCTCTTTTCCTTTTGATTATATTGTTACCTTCAAGTCCCTTTCCCACTGTTCTCAGTAAGAGAACTGTTTTTGGTATGAGAGGACAGTATTTTCCTCATTTTGTTCTTTCATTGATTTGGATCTCTGAGCGCATTTTAAATGTCAGCTCTTACAGAAGCAAAGGTAAAGAAACAGATCAGCATTATCTTGCCCTAAACAAGCTATATTACTTGTCCTTTTTACTTCCTACAGGATTAAAGATGCATTTCACTCAGTTCAGAGATAAGGAAACCATTTCAGAGAAACTCAATAATTTCAATGCCATACTTTATGTCATCCTGGAACAAGTCACGGTCAGATGGGAAGAGGGAGCCTTGCTTGAATAAAAACTGTCCCCATCCGATTGGCTGGTAGACAAGTCTGTCAGAGTATTTTCTTGATTAATGATTGCTGTGTGTGGAGCCTGTCCCATTGTGTTGGGTACAGTATGTGGGCATGAGGGTCCTGAGTTGTGTAAGTTGAGCAAAATAAACTGAGCAAGCTATAGGAATAAGTCAATAGTACATTCTTTGTTCTTCAGTGGTCTCTACCTGAATTTCCAGGTTCCTGCACTAACTTCCTTCAGTGATGGACTGTGTCAGGAAAAATGTAAGCCAGATAAGCCTGTTTCTTGCAAGTGCCTTTGGGCCATGTTCTTATCACAGCAATAAAAAGCAAAATAGGACACACAGATACAGAAGAGTTGTATTAATAACTCAACTTTCTGGCCTAAAGCCTAAGGTCTTTCTGTTCTACCTATGGTTGTGTAAACTGATCTGCCTCTGAGAAACTGTGTAATCACATTGAGCCTGCCTACGGGAAAGGCCTTAGGATACAAATACCTGCATTATACCCAGAGTTGAGGGTCTAGCTTCTAACAGAAAGAATGAGAAGTAATTTTATCAGTGACAAGTCTTAGACATGGATCTTCTACCAATGTCTGCCCATGAATGTGCACAACTGAAAAATTGTAGTCCTCCACCATTCTAATTTGTCACAGTCAAGATGATAATCTTTAAGAATTTTTCATGAGTTGAGGAGAATCAATATTAATTTATTGCATTGTAACATAATGCCATTAACAATCTTTACATGTATTCTATGAGTGAAACAAAAACTCTGACATACAAGTCTGCTTTCCATTATTTGGCAAGGAGACATCATTCTTGGCTGCTGCTGAGCAGTCTTGCCTTGCACACACTAGGAGCTAAAGTTAGAAATTTATAGTTTTACTATAAAAATGGCCCATCTGATACCCAAAAAGAAACCCAATGTTTATAAACTCAGTCCCCACACTTGAAGTCGTCTCTCCTATGTGTAGGCTCCTCCCTAAGATCTGTAATAGCCCTTAACATATGCAGAATAGTGGTGAAACACTTGCACTTAAGATGCTTTAGAAAAACAAATTTCCAAGAAAGTTTCTTGTTTATTTTCCTCTGTCTATTGAAAATAAACTCATTTCTCATACAATATACCCTGATTACAGTTTCCTTCCCTGTACTCCTCCCAGTTTCATCCAAACTCACTTCCTTTCTGAAGTCATGCCTTTTCTCTCATTAGAAAAGAACAGGTTTCTAAGAGATAACAATAAAAAATAACAAAATAACATATAAGATAAATTAAAAATCATCACATCGAAGTTAGACAAGGCTTACCAACAGAAGGAAAAGGGTCTCAAAAAAGGTACAAGAATCAAAAACACATTCGTTCACATACTCAGAAGTTCCATAAAGACACTTAATTGAAATCTGTAAAATATATGCATAAGTCCTCATGCAGACACTTGTTGGCCCTGTGGTTGCTGTTTCACACTTTGTGAGTTCATATGAGCTTTGCTCAGTTGGTTAAAAAGCCCTTGTTTTTCTTGTGTGCTCCATCACCTCTGGCTCTTAAACCCTTTCTCCCTTCTCTTCCATATAGTTTTCTGAGCTCTGAGGTGAGAGATTTGATGGAAATATTCCATTTAGAGCTGAGTGTTTAAAGGTCTTTCGCTCTGTGTAATGTCTGGCTCTGAGTCTCTGATTTTGTTCCATTGGCTAAAGGAGGAAAAAGCTCCTCTTACGACTGAATATGGCAATGATCTATGAGTGAGGCAAAATATCATTAAGAGTCATTTTAGCACTACTTTTTTTTTTTTTTAACACAAGCAGTATTTTGTTTTACCCTTTGTGTCTGGGCTATCTAGTCTGTGGTTCTTGACTGTTAAAGCAGATTCAGATACAGGTTCAGTCTTGTGGAGGGGGCCTTATGTCAAATCAGACATTGGTGGATTATTTTACAAGCTTTGTACCACCATTGCCCTAGAAAATTTTGCAGATAGTAAATCAAAGTACAGATAATAGATCAAAGGTTTTGTGGCTGCGTTGGTCTTTGTGTTTCACTTTTGGTAGGCTACAGAGTATCTTTCTGTAAAAAACAATAGAATGTAGAGGTGAAGATTTTATACCAGCATCAGAGACCTCTCCATGTTCAATGAATTGTGCAAATGTTGTATTCAGCATTGGGGACTAGCTCTCAATTTTGGGAGGTCAACTTACTGTCTTGACAACAGCCTGGGTTGTTTGAGAATTTCCATGGGATCTTTTGGCCAATGACTCAATTGGCTGTGACCCAGTCCCAATCCTGGAAACTTCACTTGATGACAGGTGATGGCCTACTGGGACTCTGACTCCTCCAATATTTGGAGACTTTATATAAAGGAACTCTTTGCATTTTCTGTAATCTCTTGGTAAGGGTTTATAGTTTTATTAACAGAGCTTGTATGTACTTTATATTTTCTTTTACCATTGAAATATTGTTAGCCTTTTTATACAAAAATATTTCAAAGTGAATTAACATTACACCATAAATTATTTCCACTTATGTTTCTAAAATAACATACTTACTTCCCAGTTTGATCCATTATCCAAACCTACATAATCAACAAACACAAAAAAGGAGTCAGGTTAATTAATAACTAGGAAGATATAAATAAATTAGCAAAGAGCTACTTCTGCACATGTGTCACATAGACATAAACTTAAAATTCTTGAACCAGTGATCAAAAATGATACAGAACACTGAAGCTATGGCATTTGCTGTGGAGAAGAGATGGTGTTGCCTCTGGAAAAACGGGTTCACATTATGTAATGCAACTAAGATGCATCACCTGCTTCTCTCTACCACTGGCTACAGGCACCCAAGACAAATGCATGCTTGCTCTGAGAGAGCCACATAGAAGTGCTTTAAAATGAAGTAATTCTCAGCTGCTAAGTGCTTTGGCTAAAGTCCTGTGACTTGACACACAAACAAAATCACAGAGAGAAAAGCAAGAGCAGCTTAGCTAGAATTCACATATACTATTAACTTCTATAACTTAAAAATTATACTCAGACATACAGAGAAGCTTTACTTGCAAAAATAACCTTTGAAGAAGCTGAAAATAAACACAAAGAGAGAAGAAGATTTCTTTATGTAACATTACCAAGTCAACACACTCAAAACTTCAGTAAATGTTGTTTTTTTTTTTTTTCAGGCTTTTATGTACTTCAGTGCAAAAGTAAAGAAATAGACATAAATGATTAAAAATGTTAAATGTTGTCTAATGGCATAGATCTGCTGTGCCATGTCTAGGTTCCATCAAACATTCTTGAAAAAACAAATTAGACAAAAATTGAAACCCTGAGTTGAAACAGTGGGTTCTTTAGAAAGATACCTAAAAATCATTTATTCCCATTTCTTACCAACTACTTAACTATTCTTACTGAAGATGCCTACCTGATTTCTTTGCTCTGTATGCCCAGTGTGAATGATCTTGTCAATCTCCCTTCCACAGGTTCCATGTGTAGAGAATTCTCAGTGAAAGTTAGAAACTAGTGGGAAGGCTAAATACATACAGTAAATCAATATAAAGCAAAAATAAGACACTATAAAAGATAATGGAAGTTCGTCATAAATTCACAAGGGGGGGGGCAAGGGAGATTGCTCAGTGGTTAAAGTACTTGCTGCCTGAACAATAGGATCAAAATTTGTGTGTCCGTAATCCACGTAAATGACAGTGGTCATGTTGCTTGTTTCTAATTTTACCCTTAGAAAACTGAACCAGGAGAGGCTCTGAGCAAGCTCACTTGGAAGACTAGCCCCATCTGCAAGCTATATGTTTGAGAGAACCTGCTTCAAAGAATAAGGTAGAAGATCAACCTTTAGCTGCCACACACATATGCATGCAGACCTGCATAAATTTCCTGGCCCCAAATGAGCTGTTCCAATTGGAGGAAGCTTCCCTGTGCCTTCCTTGGTCTCCAAGCTTGGGCTAGGATGTACATCCTACACCCATTTGGTCCCCTTTGTCCATCAGGCTCTGTCCTTTCCCACCTGTGGCTATTTGAATGAGATGTTCCCTGGACAGTTGAACACCTGTTATCCAATTGGTTGTGCTATTAGGAGAAATTTAAGATATGTATGTGGCCTTTTTGAAGGAGGCATGTTAGTGGATGTGAGCTTTCAAAGTTTAAAGACTCTAGTCATTCCACGTTCACTCTTCCTGCTTCCTGTTTGTAATTCCAGATCTGAGTCCTCAGCTTCCTGTCCCTGACATCATGCAAGCCCCTTGATGACAATATTTCCTTCTGTGAAGGTATCTACAGTTCTTGCCGCAGGACCACATCAAATTGATAATCAGGTGCAGGTGCGAGGAGCCAAAACACCCTTTCACAGCTTCCCCACATCCTAGTAATAGCATTAGTCTTTCACCAAAAACATTGTGTTCTATTTATTTTTTCTTGAATGGCCTATTTATTTATATTTTGTCTTTCTGTGTTTCCCTCACCAAAGCAACAATCAATTTAGGTAGATTAATATACTTTTTAGGCCAAATTCTTTCTTTAGGAAATTATGACTGGCAACAGCCTTTATAGCTACTGGGAGAAAAGGACTTAATTTTATCTATCTATCTATCTATCTATCTATCTATCTATCTATCTATCTATCTATCTATATTATTTATTTTATTTTTATTAAGTATTTATTACAATTTATTCACTTTGTATCCCAGGTGTGGTCCTCTCCCTTGTCTCCTCCTATGCCCCTCTTCTAGTCCACTGATCTGGAAGATCCTCCTCTCCTTCTAGTTGACCTTAGCCTATCAGGTCTCATCAGGACTGGCTGCACATTGTCTTCCTCTGTGGCCTGGCAAGGCAGCACCCCTCAGGGGGAGTTGATCAGAGAGCCTGCCGCTGAGTTCATGCTAGAGACAGCCCCTGCTCCCCTTACTAAGGACCCTACTTGGAAACTGAGTTATGGGCTACATCAGAGCAGTGATTTTAGGTACCCTCCATACATGGTCCTTGGTTAGGGTATCAGTCTCTGCAGGGCCCCTGGGGCCCAGTTTTCTGTTTTTTGTTTTTGCTTTTGTTTTTTTTTTCCTTTGTTTTTTTTTTTTTATTTCTTTCTTCTTTTTTATTTTTATTTATTTATTTATTTATTTATTTATTTATTTATTTATTTATTTATTTATTTTGGTTTTGCAGGTCTCCTTTTGGAGCTTCTGTCCCCTCCACATCTTTATATCTCTCCCTTCTTTCATAAGATTCCATGCACTCTACTTAAAATTTGGCTATGAGTCTCAGCCTCTGCTTTGATACCTTGAGCAGTAGAGTCTTTCAGAGGCCCTCTATGGTAGGCGTCTGTCTTTTTCCTGGTTTTCTTCCTCTTCCAATGTCTTCCCATTTGCCTTTCTAAATGAGGATTGAGCATCTTACCCAGGGTCGTCTTTCTTGCTTGGCTTCTTTAGGTGTACAGATTTCAGTATGTTTATCCTATATTATATGTCTAATATCCACTTATAAGTGAGTATATACCACATGTGTCTTTCTGCTTCTGGGTTACCTCACTCAAGACGATCTTTTTCAGTTCCCACCATTTACCTCATGGTTTCCTTGTTTTTAATAAGTGAGTAGTATTCTATTGTGTAAATGTACCACAATTTCTGTATCTATTCCTCTTTTGAGGAACAACTAGGTTGTTTCCAGGTTCTGGCTATTACAAATGAAGCTTCTATGAATGTGGTTGAGCAAATGTTCTTGTTGTATACTTGAACATATTTTGGATATATGCCTAGGGGTGGCATAGCTGGATCTTGAAGTAGCAGTATTCCTACTTTTCTGAGAAAGTGCCATATTGCTTTCCAAAGTGGTTGTGCAAGTTTACATTGCACCATCAAGTCCCCTTTCTCCACATCCTCTCCACCATGTATTGTCACTTAAATTTTTGATCATAGCCAATCTGATGGGTGTGAAGTGAAATCTCAGGGTTGTTTTGATTTGCATCTCCCTGATTACTAAGGATGTTGAACAGTTCTTTAAGCATTTCTCTGACATTTGACATTCCTCTGTTGAGAATTCTATTTATCTCTGAACCCCATTTTTTAATTTGATTACTTGATATGTTGGTGTTTAAAATTCTATGAGGCCACAGTATCATTGATATCTAAACTACAAAAAGACTGAACAAAAAAAAAAAGACAACTTCAGACCTATCTCTCTTATGAACATTGACATAAAAATATTCAATAAAATACTTGAATAGAAGACCCAGAAATAAACCACACACCTTTGGATACTTGATTTTTTTTTACAAAGAAGCCAAAGCTATACAATGGAAGAAATATAGCATCTTCAAAAGATGGTGCTGGTCTAACTGGATGTCTACATGTAGAAAATGCAAATAGATCCATATTTGTCACACTGCACAAAACTAAAGTCCAAGTGCATCAAAGACCTCAACATAAAACTAGACACATTAAACCTGTTAGAAGAAAAAGTGGGGAAGAGCCTTGACCTCATTGGCACAGGAGACAACTTCCTGAACAGAACACCAACAGCACAAGCTCTAAGAGCAACAATCAATAAATGGGACCTCATGAAACTGAAAAGCTTCTGTAAAGCAAAGTACATTTTCATCATAACAAAATGACAGCCTACAAATTGGGAAAGAATATTCACCAACCCTATATCTGAGAGAGGACTAATGTGCAGAATATATAAAGGACTTAATTTTATTTAAAACTATTAACCCTGGTAGGTTACTATAATCCAGAGCATACACACAGTCAATAGCATTTGAGTAACACAATTTTGACTTGACTTTTTATTTTTTAAGACAGAAATAATACAAAGTTAGGTAGATCTGGCAGGAGTTGTTATCAAAATACATGAGAAGAAATTTTAAAAGATTTAATGAAAATATTATTTAAAGGAAAGAAACTTAAAGTGTTCCCACTAATACCAGGGACAAGACAAGGCTGCCCAGTCTCACTCTATCTCCTCAGTATAGGACTTAAAGTTTTAGCTGGAGCAATAAGACAGTTAAAAGAGATGAAGAGGATACAAATTGGAAAAGAAGAAGTCAAAGCGTCGCTATTCTCAGATGATACAATAGTATATGTAAGTGACCCCCAAGATTCTACCAGAGAACTCCTATGGCTGATAAACACCTTCAGCAAAATGTCTGGATACAAAATTAACTCAAAAAAGTAAGTAGCCCTCCTTTGTACAAGCAACTAAAGGGTTGAGGAAGAAATTATGGAAATAACACCCTTTGAAATAGCAACAAATAGTATAAAATATCTTAGTGTAACTCTAACCAAGCAAGTGAAAGACCTGTATGACAAGAACTTCAAGTCTTTGAAGAAAGAAATTGAAGAAGATTTTGGAAGATAGAAAGATCTCCCATGCTCGGCGATCAGTAGAATCAACAGAATCAAAATGGCCATGCTGCTAATACAGATCAATGCAATTCCCATCAAAATTCCATCACATTTTTTTACAGACCTGGAAAGAGCAACCAATAACTACATATGGAAAAATAAAAGACCCAGGGTAACCAAAATAATTATGTACAATAAAAGAACTTCTGGTAGTATCAACATCCCTCATCTCAAGCTGTACCACAGAGCAATAGTAATAAAAACTGTATGGTATTGCCATAAAAATAGACAGGTCAATCAATGGAACTGAACTGAAGACCCAGAAATAAACTCACCTTCCTATGGGCACTTGATTTTTTACAAAGAAGCCAAAAACATACAATGGAAAAAAGAAAGCATCTTCAACAAATGGTGCTGGGCAAACTGGATGTCTACATGCAGAAAAATGCAAATAGATCCCTACTTATCACCCAGCACAAAACTAAAGTCCATGTGGATCAAAGACCTTGACATAAAACCAGAGTCTCTAAATCTATTAGAAGACAAAATGAGGAAAAAGCCTGGAACTTATTTGCATAGGAGACAACTTCCTGAGTAGAAATCCAACAGCTCAGGCTCTTATATTAACAATTAATAAATGGGATCTCATGAAACCGAGAAGCTTTTGCAAGTCAAAGAACACTGTCAATAGAACAACATGGCAGCCTTCAGATTGAGTAAAGATATTCACCTACCCTACATCAGACTAATATCTAAATATACAAATAACTTAAGAAATTACATATCAACACATCAAATAATGCAATTAAAATATGGGGTTCAGGCTAAATAGAGAATTCACAATAGAAGAATCTCAAATGGCTGAGAAGCCATTAGCCATCAGAGAAATGCAAATAAAAAAGATTCCAATATTCCATTTTATACCAGTCAGGATGGCTAAGATCAAAAACTCAAGTGACAACACATGCTGGCAAAGATGTGGAGAAAGGTGAACACTCTTCCATTGATGGTGGGAGTACAAATTTGTAAGACTTCTCTGGAAATCAATCTGCCACTTTCTCAGAAAACTGGGAATAGTTCTACCTCAAGACCCAGCTATATCACTCCTGAACACATACCCAAAAGATGCTCTACCATTCAACAAGGACATTTTTTCAGCTATGTTTATAGAGGCTTTCCTTGTAATAGCCAGAAACAGGAAACAACTTAGATATCCCCAACTGAGGAATGGATACAGAAACTGTGGTACATTTATACAATGGAATACTACTGGGCTATTAAAAACAAAGGAATCATGAAATTTGGAAGCAAATGAATGGAGCAAGAAAAGATCATCCTAAGTGAGGTAACCCAAACCCAGAAAGACACACATTGTACATATTTATTTATAAGTGGATATTAGACCTAAAGTACAGGATAACCATGCAACCAACCCATAGACCCAAAGAAGAGCCCAAGGGAGGGTGCTGGGATGTCACTCAGAAGGGGAAATAGAAGAGACAGCAGAATTGGATGAAGAGAAGGAACTGGGCAGGAGATGGAATGGAGAAGGAAACAAGGGCAGGGATCAGATATTGGGAGAGTTGGGGTGGGAGGTGATAGGGCTGGCAACAAGAAGGGAGACTGAGGGGGGACATGTCTTTGTCAAGCTGCAGACCTGAAACAGGGAAGGCTCCTGGGAGGATCAGGGTGTGACTCTAACTGAGATTCTTTCTATGCGGGGATATGAGAACTTAAATGACCACCCACTAACCAGGCAGGACTAATGGAAGGAGGTAAATAACAACCCATAGACAAAAACTTTTGATCCAAAATTTGCCCTGCCTATAAGAAGTGCAAGGATAAAGAAGAAACAAAGATTGAGGGAATGTCCAACCAATAACTGGCCCAACCCGAGAGTCACCCCATGGTAGAGCTCCAGCCCCTGATACTATTAATGATGCTCTGCTATGCTTGCAGACAGGAGCCTAACCTGACTGTTGTCTGGGAGGCTTGACCCAGCATTGGATCAAGACAGAAGCTGTGACTTGTAGCCAAGCATGGAGCAGCGTTCCAGAGGTCCTGTGGAAGTGCTGGGGGAAAGTTGGAAGGACCTGGAGGGGACAGGAACCTCAAAGAAGACCAACAGAGACAACTAACTCAGACCCATGGGGGCTTACAGAGACTAAGACATCAACTAGGGAGCATGCATGGTCTGAACCATGCCCTCTGAACATATGTGGCTGATAGGCGGCTTGGTCTTTATATGGGTTGCCTGGAGAGTGAAGGTGGGGGTAGAGGAGGCTGTTTCTAAGGTGGACTCTATTGATTGCTTTTTGATCATTTTCCCTTGGCAGAGCTGCTTTGCCTGGCCTCAAGAAATGAGGATATGTTCAGTCCTGATGTGACTTGATGTGCTGCGGAGGGTTGATACAGGGAGAGGGGTCTCCCCTTTCCTGGGGGAAAAGGTAGAAGGGAAAGAAGTTGGAGCAGGAGCCATGGAATCTTATGTAAGAAGTGGGAAATAGTAAGACCTGGAGAGGACGGGAACCACACAAGGAGAACAACAGAACTAGAAAACTTGAACACAGGGAACTTCCCAGAGACTCATACTCCAACCAAGCACTATTCATGGAGATAACCTAGAACCCCTGCACAGATGTAGCACATGAAAGTTCAGTGTCCAAGTGGGTTACATAGTAATGGGAAGAGGGACTGCCTCTGACATAATCTGATTGACCTGCTCTTCAATCACCTCCCCCTGAGGGGGAAGCAGCCTTACCAGGCCACAGAAGATGACAATGCAGCCACTCCTGAGGTGATCTGATAGACTAAGATCAGAAGGAAGGAGAAGAGGACCTCCCCTATCAGTGGACTTGGGAGGGGCATGCATGAGGAAGGGGGAGGGAGGGTGAGATCGGGAGGGGAGGAGGGAGGGGCTTATGGGGGAATACAAAATGAATAAAGTTTAATTAATAGTAAAAAAATTAAAAAATTAAAAAATATGTAACCATGACTTTTGGTACAAAAAATAATTGAAGAAATTACTGTTAAACTGAAGTAAATAAATAAATTCAATATATGACATTTGGGGAAAAAAAAGAAGTTGGAGCAGAGTAGGAATTTCGAGAAGAGGAAGGAGGGGGCACATTGTGATGTAAAGTAAATAAACTGAAATAAGAAAAAATAAAAAAAATAAAAGTAAATAAATTCCCTTGCAAAAAAGGAAAATATTATTTAATAGTTCTGTATGCAATAAGCTTTCTATAATTCTCTGTTTTCTGGGATTAAGAGTTAATTCCAGAATGGTGCATTCATTTTCTCTTCTGGTGCTTCAATCTTTCTGCAGTGTCCTGTATCTGACAGCAGATGTCAGGCTTACAGTTCAGGTGGATCCTATGTCCCACTCCTGAGTATCCCAACAAATCTTAAAGATACAAGATCAAAGGTCACCAAAATTTCCTAAAACTTCGCAAAATTGTTGCAGGTTTATTAATATATTATCTATTAGAGTGAAATATGATTTGTCTCAGAGTTTTTACAGTGAAGTGGTCATTGAACTATTACCTAGAAATTTCTGAATAGCTGAAATCAAAGTAATACTGAGACAGAAGAAACACACAGCTGTCGAACTGAAAGCGCCTTGGCGTTCTGCAGGGTGGCCCTCCACTGCCCTATATGAATTATCTTTATAAGAAGAGCTTACAGATATCTTAGTACAGTCTCCTTCCCAGGTTCATGCATTCATCAGTGTTTTATTGGATACAATAAGTGGCCTTGGCAATGAAATAATTGGACAAGATAGAAAAGTTAAAATGATATTTGCTGTTATGAATTGAATTGTGACTCCCCTCCTTAACACCAAAAATGACATATTGAAGTCTTAGCCTCCAGAATCCCTCTAGCTATAAATAATTAAAATGAGTTCATACTAACAAAGAGTGGGTGATGTGGCTGGTGTCTTTATAAAGAGAAGGATAATGTGGCCATGTGATAATGGAGGCTGACATCAGAGTTGCAAATCTTCAAACCAAGGAGCACATAAATTTCCTACGGGCATCGAAAGTTATAAAAGCAAGGCACGACTCTCCCTGACAGGCCTCAGTGGGAAGGCTGTTCCTGTTGCTGCCTTCATTTCACACTTCTAGCCTCCCAAATTGTGAGATAACACATTTCTGTTTAAGCGATCCAGTCTTTGGTACTTCATTATTATAGATTTATAGCACTAATATTGTTACAAACATTCAAGCAAGATAGACAAATGCTCTTCTGATTTAAGTACAGTGAGTGCTGTGAAAATATGAAGAAAAAAAAAAAGGCCCGTGAAAGGAGAACAGTGTCTTTCTAGAGGAAGTGATCACCACTCCCAAGAGAGATGTGATAAATTAGTGCCCTCGTAGAGTGTTGTGTGCACAACAGCTGAGATAATTTGATAACTGGAAGTCACTTAATTCTCACATCTATATATAACTATTCTTTGCCCAACTCAAATTTTGCTCAACAGTAAAAATATCATTAGTTATAAATCCCAGTCCAAATATTTTTTTCTTTTTTATTATGTAGCATTTTATCTTTATTTGAGTTTATTTACTTTACATGCCCCTCCCTCCTCTTCTCCCAGCCCCCTTCCCCTGATTCCCCTTTTTCCTCTCCCTTTTCTCCCAGAAACAAGGAGTCCCCTCTCTCTGTATCAACCCTCCCCAGCACATCAAGTCACATCAGGACTGAGCATATCCTCATTCCCCGAGGCCAGGGCAGGCAGCCCTGCCAGGGGAAAGTGATCCAAAAGCACGCAATAGAGTCCACTTTAGAAACTGCTCCTCCCTCTGCTTGTCAGGCAACCCATATGAATACCAAGATGAAGACCAACCTGCCCATCAGCCACATATATTCCGAGGGCATAGGTCCAGACCATGCATGCCCCTTAGGTGATGTCTCAGTCTCTATAAGCTCCCATGGTCTGGGTTAGTTGTCTCTGTTGGTATTCTTGTGAGGTTCTTGTACCTTCCAGGTCCTTCCATCTTTCCCCCAACACTTCCACAGTAGCCCTGGAACTCTGACTCATGATTGGCTGCAAGTCCCAGCTTCTGTCTAGATCCAATACTGAGTGGAGCCTCCCAGAAGACAGTCAGGTTAGTCCCCTGTCTGCAAGCATAGCAGAGCATCATTAATAGTGTCAGAGGCTGGCTCTCTACAGTGGGGTGGCTCTTGGGTTGGAACAATTATTGGTTGGACATTCCCTCAATATTTGTTCCTTCTTTATCCCTGCACTTCTTGTAGGCAGGGCAAGTTTTGGATCAAAGGTTTTTTTTTTTTTTTTTTTTTGTCTGTGGGTTTTTGTTCCCCTCCTTCCACTAGTCCTGCCTGGACTAGTGTCCACTAGGAGGTGGTCACTTCAGTCTTCTTGTCCTCCTTCCATCAGGAGTGTCAATTAGAGTCACACCCATATCCTCCCAGGAGCCTTCCCTGTTGAAGGCCTCCAGCTTAACAAATATATGTTCCCCCTCATTTCCTCCCTGTTGCTAGCCCTCTCACTCCCCACCCCAGTTCCCCCCACACCTGATCCCCACCCTTGTTTCCTTCTGTTCCATCTCCTGCCCCAAATGTGTCCTTATACTAGATTTAATATGTAATTATTTTTAATCTCCTGTGTTATGTCACTAAGAAAAAAACCTTTCATACTTTTATTTACTAGAGAACCACTCTGTAGTATAAACTGAGAAATATGTTGAGCTTTTATCTTTTGAACCCTGCCCTCTCCTTCCTCTCTCCTCCCTTGCTCTCATTACTCAGGCTGACTGAGTGCTTATTTTTAGAGTGTGTCTACTTTCCAACTGAACCACCGGCTCCTTGTGTATATCTTGTGTTGAACGTCTCAGGTGATCATCCGGGCGTTTGATTCCTACCCCCTCATTGTTGCTTCAAGGTTACCATTCTCAATTTTAAGTTTCTATTCTTTCTAGGACTTCTCACCAAATTGATAACCTTAGATGCCTCTGTGGAATTCTCCAGAAGAGTAAGCTAAGGAAGGCACTCCAGGGCAGTGGTCCAGGGCTTGGATCTCTAGTTCTGTCAGCCCCTCTCATTTCTGTTATTTTAGAACTTCATATGTGATCTACATTATTACTGCACTTCTCTTCCCCTCTCTACCTTCTCCCATTCCTCCCAACTCCTTTCTAAATTCATGAGCACTTTTCTTTACTAATGTTATACACATATAACACACCATGTACGTGCAAGTTACATTGATCATATGTACATATGTCCAGGACTTAGCATTGGATAGGTTATATAGGTGTTTATCTTCAAAGAAAATGGATTCTCCCTTTATCAGCAGCTGGAGATATAACTGGAAATTACAGTCATATTGGCATGACAACTGTATAGAACCTGGCCTGCCAGCTCTCACTTGGAGTGAGCCACTCACCTCCATAGGTAATTGATTTCAGTAGTGACTATGGTTGAAAGAATTATTCCCAGTTGGACACTTCTTAAATCTAATTTGGCTTGATAAGAGTATTCAAGATGTATAAAAATCTCTTTAGATGAAGTTCTTCAGAGAACCAAGCAAACCTCAGAAAGTGTGCAAATCAGAATGAAATCTTGGACACTGTGTAAATTTAGACCAAATGTCACTATGACTTTACTGTTTTTTTATCCCCCCCCACTAGCTCGGAAGTAGAAAGCTCTTCATACAAGCTCATAAAAATAAATTAATTATGACACTGAAAAGACAAAAACAATGGATAAATGATTGAGGACTCAAAGTAATACACTGCAGAATTTGAAAAGCAATTATGAAGACTTTGGGACAACCTGACAAATATTTTCTCTATAAATCAAAGAGAAAAAAGTAGAATGCAAAATTGATAAGCATATCAGTCTAAAAAGAGAGTGCAGAATAGTATGACCGTACGAATGCTATAAATAATAGCTTTTCTTTTTAAAGAAGAACAAATTACTTTTCATATCACACTAAAAATCTTTTTCACTTTTTCTTTGTTATTCGTTGACCCATTATGTATTTGCCAAGTTCTTTTTGCTGCTTTAAATATGAACACATTGTTCCATATCTTTGGAATGCCTTTTAATATATTCTATAACTAGAAAATTAATTCATTCAGTCCAAGTTCTCAATTCCATAAGTGCTCCCTAATACAACTAATAATATACCTAGTCCACACATAGTTATATACTATCTAGAGAAGGGATGACTCCTTGGCCATCATCTTAGTAAGACAATGTTCAAGGAATGTCCCCTGTGTAATGGCTTCTTGGTTCCTTGGCATTAAAATTGGGTTGTCCTCCTGTGTGCATACTAGTTAACAATATGCACAGGAAGTTGCTCATTTATTTTTTCCTTGGATAGACTCTGAGGATGCTGAAAAAAAATACTGTTTTAAAAAATAGTTCATTTATTTTCTGAAATAAAAAACATAATTTTTCCTTCCCTTTTCTCCCTCCAAGCTTCCCACATATACCCTTCCTTGATCTTTTACAAAAATCTATGGCCTCATTCGAATTGTTGACATATATATCAACACACCCCACACCCCACCCAGTCTCCACATTGTTGTCTTTGTTTATTGTTGTCCTCTTGTTTTGCTGGTCATACCAGTGAAACTTTAGTTATACAGCTCCTGACATTCCTAGGAGCCAGAACATAAAGCAAAATCCCAGTTCCTCGTGTTTCACAATGATCCCTGTACCCTAGGTGCAAAATTATATCGCAGATGCATCCATTGGGGCTGAGCTCCACAACTCTGCATTGTGATTGGTTGTGGCTTTTTGTACTAGTCTCCATTTGGTGTCTCACTGGTGAGGGGTGATGACTACACTTGTCTGTGGGAAAATAAAAGAACTATTTTTTTTTTAAAGACAGTATTTGTTTTTCAACATCCTCAGAGTCTAGCCAAGGAGAAAAGAAATGAGCAACTTCCTGTGCATATTGTTAACTAGCATGCATAAAGGAGGACAAATACTTAGAATGTAGTTAGGGATTACACTGGTTTATTAAAGTGTTGGTTGTAGGATTTCCTCCAGGAGCCATGACCTCACTAGGCCCTGGTAGTTGGCTAAGTTTCCTG
This sequence comes from Psammomys obesus, assembly GCF_907164565.1. NCBI lineage: Eukaryota > Metazoa > Chordata > Mammalia > Rodentia > Muridae > Psammomys > Psammomys obesus. The sequence continues at coordinate 33,487,663 of NW_026596079.1, read as the reverse complement.
TATGGACATATCACCTTGAATGTATCTGATATTCTCTGGTCTTGGAAGTCAAGTGTGGTCTGGCCTGATTAGTACTTGGATGGAAGACTGTCTTATTTCTTACTGTTACCCTTAGATCTAAAAATGTATCTAGATGCTGAAGACACATCTCAGTGATGAGGAGAACTTGGGTTTTCAGAGGACCCAGGTTTGTTTCCCATACCCAAGTGACAGCTCACAGGATCCTTAACACCACTGTGAAGTGGTTGTATTTCCTTTTCTGACCTCCTAATTCAACAGGCACACTTGTGATTCACATATACACTGGCAGACACTCATTTTATAAAAATTAAACCTATTAAAATTTATCTAGTTTACAAAAAAGAGTGGATGCTAGATGAAGCGAGGAAACAAATGCATAAAAAATGGGGTAGAGAAGCGACATGAGAAATTGATGCTAATGAGAAATAAATGGTTTCGTATAAGCAGATGTGATTAGACTCAAGCTCCAAGCCATAGGAGAAACAAAGCTATAGAATTTTCAAGGAGATGACACTCATGCCCTAGGATTCATTAACTTGGTGCTTATTAAGCTGAACATCCAACCCTATTGTCCTACATTCTCAGTTGTGTTTATTCTATGATTCATCTTTATCCAGAACAATACAAATAGTGAAGCATCATTATGAGAACTTAATTACCTCTTATTAACAGTAAAATAGATGTTTTGAAGATAATTTTTGCTTCTGATGATAAAAAGTACAGATTTGTGTTCTTGTTATGTGTAGCAGATAGAAAAAGTGGGGTTTGATATAAAATTTATCTACAAATTTTTATTTTAGAAGTTAGGAACTGTTGGCTTTGGGGAATTGCATGCACAGGAAGGAAATTCATGCCTGTATCCATTTCCTCCTCCTGTCCCTCTCCTTTCCCTCTCATTCTCTCCCATTCATTTTCTTTACCCATTTCTGTAAATGTTGTTTTTACATTTCCTTAAATGAGGGGATGAGATGAGAACTGCTCCCAAGCTTTTCCAGCTCTTTCTCAGCTCTCTCTGACTGGTTCTCAGGTATTCTGTGCCAAACTCCTCTTCAAGCTCATTGATTCAAACTGGCTTTTCTTGGCTTCTAACTGAATTGCTCTTCCTGGCCTCAAACTGATTCTAGCAATATGTTTTAATTTTCTGGCCCACTCTTTGACTCACTCTATCTTTGCTTATAGCTTGTTCACTCTGTAATCTGTCTTTGTAAAGTTGTTCTGAGTTAAAAAAAAAACTATCTGTAATAAAATGCACTCAGAAAAACAAAAACAAAAAACCAAAACTCTTCTCTCCCTGTGTTTCTCTTTTTTTTTAATTTAAAAGCCTTACTTTTATTTTTATATATTTTTTTAAATTATATTTTTTTATTAATTACACTTTATTCATTTTGTATTCCCCCATAAGTCCCTCCCTCCTCCCCTCCTGATCCCATCCTCCCTCCCCTTTCTGCATGCATGCCACTCCCCAAGTCCACTGATAGGGGAGGTTCTCCTCTCCTTTCTGATCTTAGTCTATCAGTTCTCGCCAAAAGTGGCTGCATTGTCTTCTACTGTGGCCTGGTACAACCACTCTGGAAATCAATCTGGTGCTTTCTCAGACAACTAGGAATAGCGCTTCTTCAAGATCCAGCCATACCACTCCTAGGCATATACCCAAAAGAGGTTCAAGTACACAAAAAGGACATTTGCCCTGTGTTTCTCTTAAGTAGCCTTTCTTTCCTGTCTTGTTCTTGTGAAAGTTGAGCATATCCTATCTCTGACTTGTCCTGTCAAATCTTTCTCTGATTCTTATTAGACTTCACTTTCAAGCATGTTGCTTCCTTCTATAAACTAATCTTGCTTCACTGTTTGGGACTAAATGTGTTTACTAAGGGTATGACTGCATCATGCCTTTCAAGCAGATCATACTATAATCCGGAGAGTGTCTGAATTCCAGCTTTAACACATAGACCTTGACAGTTTTAATGCAATCCCTTTGCAGAGGAGCCATGTTGCTAGATAAAAATTTCTCTACACATTTCCTTTTTCCCTTCAACTATTTTCTCATGTATACATGTTATCTCTGTGTTAGCTCTAAGCAATAGATACTACTTTGTCCTATATTTAATGAATATCAATCTTTGAGATGAGAAAGTGGTGGTGTTGATTTGTGATCAAACCATATTTGAATGAGTTAATAAACAATGATATGAAGCATCTGCAATGTCAAATAAATATGTGTTACAACATCTGAGTTCTATACAATATCTACTATACTGTTATCAGTTGCCTATTACTATATTTTTGCTCTTTATTCCCATGTATTCAACAGACTCACTAGATATCAGGCATTGGATCAGCAGCATAGAACTAGACAATTACAATTTATCTATATTCACATATATAATTTGGTATGTTTTTAAAATTTGTATTAATTAAATTTGTTTGACAAATATATATGTATATAATATGTACATATGTGAACAAATATACATGTGGATATAGTATACAGAAAGTAGAACAAGATGATGAAAGGATAAAACTTCAAAGCCCCAATGCTTCAGGGTGCCTATTCTATTGAAGTTCACAGAGATACATAGTCTTTGGATCTGTCTGATCCCACTGTAATGTTTTGTTTTAATTTGAAAGTTTTTTACAATATCATTTTAATTAGTTAAAGAGAGAGATTGATGATAATAGGAATTAAATGAGTTTGTATATACAGGTGTGATTTTAAAAATTCACTGTTATATTTCAAGCCAAACTTCTCATATTGAGTACAAGTATGTGAAGGAGTAAATCCATGCAGAGTCTTTGCATGGCCATCAATTCCATATCCAAGTATGTCTACATTACCACTGACTCATAATCTTCACACAGGTTACAAGTGTAGGAGACAAGTGCCCTTCAGCCCAGACTTTTCTTTTCTTCTTTATCGTCTTCCTATTATCGTTCAACCTATAACTGTGCCAGAGGAATCTCAACCCTGTTATCAAAATCTTTATTTTAGTGTCAGCACTTTCCTAGATTAGTGCTATTCCTTCCACACCATAAAACCTTGTGCTATACTAAGACCATATATAAAACAAAAATTTTCAACAATATTCTACTTCTCACAACCATAAAATAAGGATCTGGAGAGATGGTTCGGTAGTTAAGAGCATCTTCTGTTCTAACAGAGGACCTGAGTTCCTTTCCTTGTACCCATTGCTGGTGGCCCACAACTGCTTGCATCTCCATCTCCAGAAGATTCAGGATCCCTCTCTGGCCTATATGCAAACACTGACAGAGCAATCACATACACACATAAAAATAAATATTACAATATGTATAATAAAAATGTTGTGACTCTGAGAGGTTTCATAATTTGTCCAAAATATATCTTTGTGACAGGTCACAATACAGTAACAGAATCTAAAATATAATCAAGGATTTTTTTTAAAAAAACCTAAAGGTCTACAGCCTATTGCATTAACTTTGAAATGTCTGTGTATACTCTTCATAATTGTATGAAATTGGCCAGCTTTGTAGGGAAGCTGAAGCATTTGCATTTCCTGTGCTCTCATTCAAAGCCATTAGATTTACATGCTGGTTCTGTGCATTCTTTTAAAATGACATAGCAATTTCTTAAACTTATATTTCCTATGTTTTCTAAGTTTCTAATCAAGTATGCCAGGATTCAATTTTTCTGTCTACTTTGTTATTTTCCAGAAGCATAACTTTAATCTCCAAGGGATGGTCCATAATGCCTGTACTTCTTAACTAAGGAATTTGAGGCCAGTCTTGTCTACAGATCTAGTTCCAAGACAGCCAGGGCTACGCAATGCAAACCCTGTCTTGAAAAACAAGCAAACAAACAAACCAACAATTGTTCATTTTTATAACAAAATCACCATTAAGTAATTCCATTACCAGGAGTTTTTTTCTTGAACTTTGAAATTTCTTTGATTATGATTATTCTCATTTCCTTGTTTTTAAGCAATTCACATGGGATTTCTTTAAATTATTTCAGCTTTGCCTTCTTCTGCTTTCAGCATAAAATGTAAGGTACATCTACTTTATGGGCCTCTGGGATCCTTCTGCCTTCTGTATTTCATTACAAACTCTTCCAATTTATAATCCTAAACCAACCAGCTTCTTATTTTCTCTAACATTGCTACTAGGATGTGGAATTGTGCCAAGAAGAATCATGTAATTTTTCCCAAATCAGGTCCATAAGAGACTAATGATATCCAAGTACAGACAAGACACTAATATTTACAAATCAATTTACTCAATCTGACTTAAGGTTTTATTTATCTTTTTCAATGTCTTCTACAAATAGAAGTGCATACCCATATATGTATATGGGCATACACACACATATATATGAGCTCTGAAGAAAAATTAATTTTCAAATACCACATTCTATATCTAATTCTTATAGATTTATAATTTTTATTTGTGTATTTAAGGCTCACAGTACTACTATTGTACAGATTTTGTTGACTTTATATAATATCAAAATAAAATTGATTTAATTTTGATACTCTTATTTAATTGACTAACAATAACAAGTAATACGTCCGTAAGTATATTTCTGGAAATGCTGGATTATTACTGAAGGTGGAAGTTTTGTTTGATCAAAAACCTAAGCATATGTTTACACCTAGGCCCAAATAATGAGTGTGTAAATGAATGAAATAACTCCATCAGATTCCCTGAGTTTTTACTGATATTTGGTATTTTTAACCCACTACAGCAGTATTATTACTGGCTGAGACCACTTCCACTTCCCATCACCTCAACATTTACCACTAATTAATGATGTCTTATGACCCTGCCTTAGTGCATGTTTGCTATGACGGATGCTCAGGAGACATATTCTTTCAGTTATTTCACTGAATCTCTTAGCCCAGTGAAATAAATCACGTTTTTATACAGGTGGTCAAATGGAAACTTATACACACTGAGTCTGGATGTCAGTGCAGTTCTGTTCTCTCTTTCCATTTGCTCTCCTAAGACTAACGGAAAGCTCCACTTTGCTGGAGCTTGTACCAAGATTTATAAGAAATGCCCATCAAACTATGTGAAAGGAAAGTTGCAGAATTTTATAAATGAGCAAAAGATCTGAATGAATCTTCACAGAAGAGGATATTAAAACCATTAATATATGTATATAGAGATATGCAGCACTATTAGTCATCAAAGAAAAACAAATTAAAATTATAGTGAAATGTGGACATGCCACCAGAGCATTTGGAATTCAAAATGCAGATATTGATGAGTTGATTTCTTTTGAGCAATTCGAAGTATTTTATGCTGCTATTGAAAATGGAAATTTGCCCTTCCAGTAAAGGGAAGACTTGACAGTGCATGCTGCAGCTAATTATTGAATAAGAAACAATATACTTAAGTATGGCTAAGAGAAGTTAGTGTTTATGTTGATTTAAAGTCATATAACAGTGCCCACTGGTCATTAACTCATGACAGTTGGAAGCTGTCCGAATCTAATGCCCACCATCAATGGAGTAAGTAAATGAATTATACAATATTCTTATAGTGAATATTTACTTATTAAAACAGAAGATGTCAGGTCATTAGATAAGACGCGAGGAAAATAACTGAGATACGTATTCATGCTTATAATGATGCAGAAATTCTTTCTGTATAAACTTATCTGTAAATCAAAGGCATTCTGCTTCAAAATCTTAAAATATTTTCTTTGTAATAAATTGGTATGTTTATTATAAGACCCAGAGACAAACGAATTGACAAGCATATGGAAGCGATATGGGTAAAGTGTTGCTTCCAATTCTAAGTCTATCCAATGCAAAGTTAAAAGTCTTCAGCCATACCTGGTACTCATAAAAGTCTTCAAATATGAGGCGATGTGACAGAATAAGGAGTACAGAAACAAATATACACAGACAAAATACCTTGGTGATTGGCATTACTAATCAATAATCATTGTGCTAAAAAATAAAATTTGTCATTGTTGAACATCAAATTTCCTTTATATAAGTGCTATGTAGTAAATCTGTATAAATTTTGGAAGAATAAGTGAATAAATTTTATTACTTCAAGAAGAAAATTTCAAATAAATGCAGCACAAAGAACAGGAACTGCACAAAAAGCTATTAAACATGACATCATTAAATATTTTCTTCCACCAAAGGTTATAAATAAAGATTAAATAAAGCACAAAGTGAGAAAGGAGATTTGAAACTCCTATCAATAGAAAGAAAAAAATCCTTTATTTCATGAAGACAACATGACCAATGTTAAAAGCAGAACAAAACAAATGGTAATTATCACAAGAGTTGAAATTAAATAAAATAGAATATCATTTTTCTCTTCCTGTTCATTTAAAATCAAACTTCCAGTATGTTCAATAGCTAAAGAATGTTGATGCAAACACATCACAGATGTGGTACAAAGGAAGATGTTGGGATCTGGGACTGGTATAATCTGAGAAGGCTTTGACAATATGCAGTAACTTTAGGGGTATAAATAATTTTCAACTAGAAATTCTACATTTAGATATGAGTTTCATAACAATGTCACATTCATGCACAAAATAACATAGACAATGTGGAACACTGCAATGCTGAAAACTTAGGCATCGACCAAATGTTTCTCAAAGTGTTTTAGTAAGACTTTTATATTCAGTATCCAGGTGGGTTCCATTGTGATAGGAACAGGGACTGTCTCTGACATGAACTGATTGGCCTGCTCTTTAATTACGTGCCCCTGAGGGGGAAGCAGCATTACCAGGCCACAGAAGAGGACAAGGCAGCCACTCCTGATGAGACCTAATTGACTAGGATCAGAAGGAAGGAAAAGAAGTCCTCCCCTATCAGTGGACTTGGGGAGGGGCATGCATGCAGAGGGTAGAGGAAGGGAGGGATTGGGACGGGAGGAGGGAGGGAACCATGGGGGGGGGGCATACAAAGTGAGTAAAGTGTAATTAATAAAGAAAAATAAAAAAATAAAAAAGACTTTTATATTTAACAGTAGAATGCCACAGAGAGATTAAAGTGCATGGACTATACCATCATTTAACATAAGTAAATCAAGTGAAAATAATGTTAAAGAGAATGACTAGTACCAGGACAATGTAAAACATTTGATAATACATGTACACTATGACATGCAAAACAATGTGTACAGTTTTTAAACACATAATTTCGTAGTGATAAAGGGAAATCAGGGTTCCATTTTGGATTCGTATTCCCATTATTGGAGATATTTAAGAATGTGATCAAATGGTAACACAGAGACAATTTTACTAGAGAAAAAAATAAGAAACACACACACACACACACACACACACAAAAAAAAACAAAACAAAACAAAAAAAAACAGGACAGGTAGGCTATAACATCTCAGTTGCAGCCCAGAGAATGACAATGAATGAGAGAAGGGAAAAGTCAAATGCTTGAAGCTTCCACAGAGGTCAGACATATGGTGAGGATGGGCACTAGAGCAACAGTTAGGAAGCTCAGAGTGTTAAAGGATACTATGCTTAGAAAAGAAAGAAGAAATGGTAGAATTACACATTTTTAAGTAATTCAGAAAACCAGTCAGATTCATGACACGTAACTGCAGCACATACATTTCTGCCCTAGGGGCAGGAATTGTGGTAAGGAAAAGCACAAAATCTCACAAAAGAGCAAGTTATCCCACCCATAACTGTTGCATGGCTAAAGGTGATCCCATCTTCCTGGCACTGGTCCCTTAGCCAAAGCTATTAACCAGCTTAACGGGAATATTAGGTCTGCCCCGAAGACCCAAAGCAGAGAATCTAATCTCTTGTCCAAGAGTCTTTTCCACTCTAACATTAGGATGAATTCAAATGCATATATAAGGTTTTTACGTGTTGGCTTTAGCTAGAAAATGAGGTGACAAAAAGAAATTAGGGGAGCCTTATTTCAACTGTGGCTTGTAAAGTGATTTAAATAATATGAGAAAATATATGATAAAATAGTTTCCGTAAATATGTTTTATTGCTATGAAAACCTAAAAGTTTAAAACATACTTAAAGTAACTAAAATTGAGGTCTTTCAGTAGCCTTTTTAATATGTCAATTATTGTTGAAAAACATCTTAAGGATTTATCACTGATTTTTTCTAGTGCTCATCTTTTGAAGAGGATTATTTCTATAATCAATCCATTTTTTTCTTTTTTAAAAATTTATTTATTTATTACAATTTACTCACTTTGTATCCCTGCTGTAGCCCCTCCCTTGTCTTCTCCTAGTCCCACTCACCCTCCCACTTCTCCCCATCAACCCCTTCCCTAGGCCCTGAGAGGTAGCACCTCCTCCCCTTCTATCTGAAACTATCCTATCAGGTCTCATCAGGACTGGCTGCATCATCTTCCTCTGTGGCCTGACAAGGCTGCACCCCCCAGAGGGAGGTGATCAAAGAGCCACTAAGTACATGTCAGAGACAGCACCTGTACCTTTTACTACTGAACCCACTTGGAGACTGAGCAGCCTATGGGCTTCCTCTGAGCAGGAGGTCTAGGTCCTCTCCATGAATGGTCCTTGGTTGGAGTATCAGTCTCTGCAGAACCCCATGGGCCCAGGGTTTTGGCTTGCTGTTCTTGTGGAGCTCAATCCCCGCCACGTCTTTCTATCTCCATCTTCTTCCATGAGGTTTCCTGCACTCTGTCCAAAGTTTGGCTAATCAGTTCATATTAAAGGTATACATAGCATCCATTTCTTTCTGTTAAAAGTCAAATATTTTACCATAGAATTAAAATTAAATAAAAAATGACACTTGTTGAAACTCACAGAATCCATTAAAACAACAACAACAACAAAAAAACTAAATCCCTCACACTGCAGTGGAAGGCCAGGTCTCTTCACTGATTATCTTGTCCACCTCCCTCCTCATTAACTTTACCTGCGGCAGACAGGAAAGGAAACATCCCCATGCCATCCTTGTGACTGGCATCATGAATCATGACAATCTGTGGCTTTAACTGAGCTATATTTTTCTAAAGTCCTGCGACACAAGGCTTTTTCATTCAATCATCAGTCATCCCTAAAGATTAAAAAAGTAGATAATTTGGGTCTATTACTTCTTTTCATTTTCTTTCTGGCCGCTTCTTTTTTGGCTGATTACTGTGTGAAATAAAAGAAAAAAGTAAACGCAAAATTGCTGAACTACATGATTAGTTAAAAACCTTGGACATGAAAAGGGAAGAGATTGCCTAAAAATGAACATTTTTTGAAATGTCTCTTTTATCTCTAAGTTTTTTGTGATTTCCAGTAAAGATTCAGAAGTAAATGAGGCCTTAAGGGTGTATGGGACAATATGAGGATGATTCATTTTCATTTTTAGCTTAAATTAAAGGAAATTTGGCTTTTGCAGGGTGTTTGACATGCTTATTCACACACAGAATGGTCTGCAGTGATGCCATCTGAGTCTAGACCCATGAGCATATTTAATTCCCTGGTTCTTTTGACTCTGTGCTAAGAAGAAACTAAGTATTTCCTGTTTGAATCTGACTAAACAGTGATCAAGAAATTGATTGACTATTAAATTATCAAATAAACATCTCATTCTTTCTTCTTTTACTCCTCATTGGAGATTCTGGGATAATGTTTCACATTATTCAATGATTATCATTATTAGAAATCCTTGACTCATGGGTCATCTATCATAATGGTCATAGTTTCTGTGTCACAACATGGCTCAAGATGCTATAGATATTTGTTGACAAAATAACAGTGTTTGCAAGTCATTGTGCTGTGTAACCCTAGAGAGAATGTAAATAGTAATCTATTGCAAAAACATGGGGGTTTGTTCAGGGAAGGCACTCACCATTGAAATGGTATGAAGCCAGATCTAAATAATCTAATCTAATCTAATCTAATCTAATCTAATCTAATCTAATCCAATCCAATCCAATCTAATCAATGTTGCAAATGAGTAATGGCATTTCCATTGAAATTTCAAAACTAACTCACCTAATCTCCAAGGCAAGCAAAGCTAAATTGGAAAAACAGTTTTCCTAGCCAAGAGGATCCTAAGGAGGGAACTCATTCTGAGATATAAACTCCTTTCTAAAGTAATTGGGAAAAATAGAATATGGTCGTGTTTGCAATTCCAATACTTGGGAGATAAAACCAGGAGGATTAAGAATTAAAAGATGTCCTTGACTATAGAGTAAGTTCCAGGACAGCCTGGGCTACCTAAGGCTCTATTGCAGAGCAAATAAATGAAATCTAAGCAAAAGGTCTTTACACTGCAGAAGAATAAAATTCTACCTGTTCCTTTCACTCTCCATAAAATGAATCAAGGGATTAATTTAAAATATGAAACACTGAAACTGTTAGAAAAAACACTTCAAGATAAAGTAATGAGCAAGAACACTTTGAATAGGATTTTATACAGCACAAATCAGATTACATGAGATAAACTGTTTTTCTGTCTGCTGATAGTATTTCCTTTGACAGTGGGGATCCTATAATTCCATTCTCGTCCACAGAGTTGAGCATAGATACAGATAACCAGTGGGTATGGCTACATTGGAAATGACTCCTATATCATCTCCAAATGGCTTTCGTTTTTTTCCAACTGGGTTATGAATCCTATGCCATTGGAATCATTCTTGTGGATTCCCAAGATGCTTCTTCATCATATCCTACCTCAGATTATAGTAATATTTTAATAGAAATGTTCTTTAGAGCATGACACTAGAGAGTTCTGCACATACACTGTAGAATTCCTAGTAAATATGCAGCTTTTCTGGGAAATTTGGAAATCTCAGTTTGTATATTTCTTTTCTTCTTTGTATATTTCACATTTACAAAACAGAATGAAAGCAAATTTCATTTAAAATTTTAAATTATCATAATTAAATTTACTTATAATGTTAGTGAATCTATATGTATGCTACAGAGCTAATAATTTATCTCCTTAAAATTTTTTTCTGAGATAGGGTTTCCCTGTGTAGCCTTGGCTGTTCTGGACTCTCTTGATAGACCAGGCTAACCTTGAACTCACACACATGGCCTGCCTGTCCCTCTCCGAGTGCTGGGATTACAGGTGTACACCACCCTGCCCGGCTACGTGTTGTTTTGTGGTGCAAATTTCTGAAATTTACTCTTAGCATGTTTTAATTACATAATAATATATTATTATTAATGGTAATCATCCCACTATATACTGGGTCCCAAAATGGATTCCTTAGGTCTGGCTGCAACTGACATTCCTGTTCAACATTTTTTGTTCTGAACTCCTGACTTCCCCTACTCAGTCTCAGCAATGTCATTAATGATGTCACACATGACATGTCGGCACATAATGTGGGTCTTTGCTGGTTTTCTATAGAATCTACAGAGCAACACTACTAAGTATGTGTTATTAACACATAAATCAAAACTGTGAAGCTCCAGCACATTCCTATAGCTAAGCTACAGTTGAAACCTGAGTTGTCCAACTGTAATGAAATAAGAATACTTTCTGTTCTGTGCTAGAAAAGTCTTTCATTTAAAAATTTAATTTAGTACTAGCAAATGAAGGCATTACCTCAGACAATAGTCTTCACTGAAGAGAAAAATTATTGAAAAACTAAGAGACTTAGAGAAAAGCATAACTGACATTACACAAGAAAGCCTACTTTTTCCTTTCTGGGATTATTGTCTGTGAATACAATTCAGAAGTGAATGCAAAACTAAGCAAAAAGCCATTAAAAGCCAAAAGTATTTTTCTCTTTCCACTACCCACAAAAGAAAAGCAAAACTGGTGATAATCACCTTTCAAAAAGAACAGTGCTTAAAGGAGTCTTTATTACAAATGAGAGTAGCAGTTAAATGTCTGGAGTTAGACTACATTTGAGAAATGTTTCATATTTTTGGGGGGGGAATCATTATTTTTTTATCCTCAGTAACAATATAAATACAGTATCTTACAATGTGTCCCACTTTGGTTTTCTCTAATTATATAAGTCAGCTATCCAAGAAATCCAGCATTACTTACAGAAGCCATGAGTATTGTTCAGCTGAGCAAACACATTCTGATTCTACAGATCATTTTGAAGTTCCTGGTACACTTAAGCAACTATATTGTTTGCCTCAAAGTCAATAAAAGCATGCCACTGCTCTCAAGAAGCTTGGCTCTAACAAAGGTGCTTATAAATGGAGCTGAAGAAGACAATTATATAATAGTTGGTTATGCTTTTATTTTAAGCATAAATTCAAGCTAAAAGAATATAGTGATTTGTAAGATCACGATCACTTCAGTCATACTATCAAATGCAGGAAGATCTTTGAGAAAATATGAAAAGCATTAACTAAATGATTCCTTCTTATTGATACTGCAGACTTCCAAAGGCTTTTTTTGTTTTAAATTTTGTGATTAGTCAATAGCAAACATGATGATGATGATGATGATGATGATGATGATGACAATTTAATGAATCTATGCAGCAACATGTGGTACGAAACAATGGGCTTTAGAGATCAGCCAGAGAAATGGTTAGTTCTGTCCTTGTACATTCATCACTGTGAGATCTTCAATAATTTTCTTTACATTTTAAGTTCATTTCAACACGAGTAGACAAAATATTATATAGAAGAGACAGGTTGTGAGCATCAAATGAGTTGTAATATACTGAATTTAAATTCTGAGAATACTCTTTGCCATGAAAAACATAATTTTAACAAGACTTTGATATCTTTTAAAATAAAAAAGAGTTCTACAATCAATTTTTAAATCTATGTAGCTTCAATGTATATATGCATCAGAAAATTAGTTTAGTGTTGTAAATAGCTTATAAAATAGATCTTTTCAAAATTATTTTCAAAAGATATTCTTTCTAAAACAAACATAATATAGAAAACTCAGTAGAATGCAATTGGAGTGACTGGATGGATGTCTAGATGGATGGATGGATGGATGGATGGATGGTAGACATACATATATGCATGCTAAATGATAGATCTGTATTTCTATTTTCTAGAAATATAGTTATGTCCACTTTATTTCTGTTCTTCTTAACATTCTGATAATTTTATTCCTCCATAACATAATCAGTATATTTTTAAATAAATTCAATAGTCTTTATATTATTTAGAATGAATAAATTTTATTTTCTGATGTCTTCATTTCCCTCTTTTTTTTTTTGTAAAAATGTATAGTTTTGACTAAGAGTAAAAATGCTACTAAAGCTTTTTTTTCCCTAATTTTTTTTCTTTATTGGTATTTTTTTTAATTTTTTTATTTTTGTATTTTTTTTTCTTATCAGTTACATTTTATTGACTCTGTACCCCAGTCGTGTCCCGATCCCTCATTCCCTCCCAGTCCCTCCCTCCCTCCGTCATCTCCACTGTGCCCCTTGCCAAGTCCACTGATAGGGGGGACCTCCTCCCCATTCATCTGATCCTGTTTTATCAGGTATCTTCAGGACTGGCTGCAAAGCTCTCCTCTGTGGCCTAACAGGACTGCTCCTCCCTTGGGGGGTGGGGAGGCCAAAGAGCCAGTCATTGAGTTCCTGTTAGAAATAGTCCTTGTTCCCCTCACTATGGGAAACCAATTGGTTACTGAGCTACCACAGGCTACATCTGAGCAGAGGTTCTAGGTTACATTCATACATGGTCCTTGGTTGCATGTCAGTCTCAGAAAAGACCCTGTGCCCAGATATATTTGGTCCTTGTGGAGCTCCTATCCTTTCCTCATCAGACTAACTCCCCTTCTTTCTTATGATTCCCTGTACTCTGTCAAAGGTTTGGTCATGAGTCCTTGCTTTGAAAACACTGCTAGTTAAAGTCTTTCCAATGCGCTCAGTAGACTCCTGTCATACATTCAATGCACATCCCATCTGTCTTTCAAAACGAGGATTGATAATCTTACCCCATGTCCGCTCCCTTGATTATCTTTTTTAGGTGTGTAGATTTCATTATGTTTATTATATCTTATAGGTCTATATAAGTGAGTATATACTGTGTTTGTCTTTCTCCTTCTGGGATATTTCACTCAGGATGATCTTTTCTAGATCCCACCATTTGCCTGCAAATTTCATGATTTCCTCATTTTTGATTGCTGAGTAGTATTCCATTGTGTAAAAATAGCACTATTTCTGTACCCATTCCTCCGTTGATGGACATCTGGGTTGTTTCCAGGTTCTGGCTATTACAAATAAAGCTGCTATAAACATGGTTGAGCAAATATCCCTTTTGTGTACTTGAGCAAACTTTGGGTATATACCTAGCAGTGGTATAGCTGGGTCTTGAGGAAGCACTATTCCTAATTGTCTTAGAAAGCGCCAGATAGATTTCCAGAGTGGTTGTACCAGTTTACATTTTCACCAGCAGTGGAGGAGGGTTCCCCTTTCTCCACAACCTCTCCAGCATGTGTTGTCCCTTGAGTTTTTCATTTTGGCCATTCTGATGGTTGTAAGGTGATATCTCAGAGTCGTTTTGATTTGCATTTCCCTGATGGCTAATGAGGATGAGCATTTCTTTAAGTGTTTCTCTGCCATTCGATATTCCTCTACAGAGAATTCTCTCTTTAGCTCTGTTCCCCATTTTTTAAGTGGATTACTTGGTTTTCTGCTTTTCAGCTTCTTTAGTTCTTTGTATATACTCGATATTAGTCCTCTGTCAGATAAAGGGTTAGTGAAGATTCTTTCCCAATCTGTAGGCAGGCGTTTTGTTTTGATGACAGTGTCCTTTGCTTTACAGAAACTGTTCAGTTTCATGAAGTCCCATTTATTGATTGTTGCTCTTAGAGCCTGTGCTGTTGGTGTTCTGTTCAGGAAGTTGTCTCCTATGCCAATGAGTTCTAGGCTGTTCCCCACTTTTTCTTCTAACAGATTTACAGTATCTGGTTTTATGTTGAGGTCTTTGATCCACTTGGACTTTAGTTTTGTGCAGGGTGATAAATAGAGATCTGTTTTCATTTTTCTGCATGTGGACATCCAGTTGGACCAGCACCATTTGTTGAAGATGCTGTCTTTTTTCCATTGAATGGTTTTGGCTTCTTGGTCAAAAATCGAGTATTCATAGGTGTGTGGGTTTATTTCTGGATCTTCTATGCGGTTCCATTGATCCTCCTTTCTGTTTTTATGCCAATACCATGCAGTTTTCATTACTATTGCTTTGTAGTACAACTTGAGATCAGGGATGGAGATACCTCCAGATGATCTGTTGTTGTACAGGATTATTTTGGAGATTCTGGGTTTTTTGTTTCTCCATATGAAGCTGAGAATCTTATTTTCAAGGTCTGTAAAGAATTGAGTTGGTATTTTGATGGGAATTGCATTGAATCTGTAGATTGCTTTTTGGCAGGATGGCCATTTTCACAATGTTAATCCTACCAATCCATGAGCATGGGAGATCTTTCCATCTTCTGAGATCTTCTTCAATTTCTTTCTTCAGAGACTTGAAGTTTTTCTCAAACAGGTCTTTCACTTGCTTGGTTAGTGTCACTCCAAGGTACTTTGGTGGTTAGTGGCTATTGTGAAGGGTGTTGTTTCCCTAATTTCTTTCTCGGCCCTTTTGTCTTTGGTATACAGGAGGGCTTCTGATTTTTTTTGAGTTGATTTTGTATCCTGCCACTTTGCTGAAGGTGTTTATCAGCTGGAGGAGTTCTCTGGTTGAAGTTTTGGGGTCGCTCATATATACTATCATATCATCTGCAAATAGTGACACTTTGACCTCTTCCTTTCCGATTTGTATCCCCTTGATCTCCTTTAGTTGTCTTATTGCTCTGGCTAGGACTTCAAGTACTATGTTGAAGAGGTAGGGAGAGAGTGGGCAGCCTTGTCTTGTCCTTGATTTCAGTGGGATTGATTTAAGTTTCTCTCCATGGAGTTTGATGTTGGCTCTCGGCTTGCTGTATATTGCCTTTACTATGTTTAGATATGTGCCTTGTATTCCTGATCTCTCCAAGACTTTAAACATGAATGGGTGTTGGACTTTGTCAAATGCTTTTTCAGCATCTAAGGAGATGATCATGTGGTTTTTCTCCTTCAGTTTGTTTATGTGGTGGATTACATTGATGGATTTCTGTATGTTGAACCACCCTTGCATGCCTGGGATGAAGCCTACTTGGTCGTGGTGGATGATATCTTTGATGTATTCTTGGATTTGGTTTGGAAGCATTTTATTGAGTATTTTTGCATCAATGTTCATAAGAGAGATAGGTCTGAAGTTCTCTTTTTTTGTTGGGTCTTTGTGTGGTTTAGGTATCAGGGTGACTGTTGCTTCATAGAATGAGTTTGGTAATGTACCTTCTGTTTCTATTTTGTGGAATAGTTGGAGGAGAATTGGTGTGAGCACTTCTTTGAAGGTCTTGTAGAATTCCACGCTGAAACCATCTGGCCCAGGGCTTTTTTTGGAGGGGAGACTGTGAATGACAGCTTCAATTTCCTTGGGGGATATAGGGCTGTTCAGTCTTTCTACCTGATCTTGACTTAATGTTGGAAGATGGAATCTATCAAGAAAATTGTCCATTTCATTTAGATTTTCAAATTTTGTAGCATATAGGCTTTTGTAGTATGACCTAATGATTGTTTGAATTTCCTCTGAGTCTGTAGTTATGTCACCCTTTTCTTCTCTGATTTTGCTGATTTGTATAGATTCTCTCTGCTTTTTAGTTAGTTTGGCTAAGGGTTTGTCTATCTTGTTGATTTTCTCAAAGAACCAGCTTTTTGTTTCATTGATTCTTTGAATAGTTTTATTTGTTTCTAATTGATTGATTTCAGCCCTGAGTTTGATCATTTCCAGCCTTCTGCTCCTCTTGGGTGTATCTGCTTCTTTTTTATCTAGGGTTTTCAGTTGGGCCATTAAGTTGTTTGTATGTGATGTTACGAATTTCTTCTTGCAGGCACTTAGTGCTATAAATTTTCCCCTGAGCACTGCTTTCAGTGTGTCCCATAAATTTGGGTATGTTGTGCCTTCATTTTCATTGAATTCTAGGAAGTCTTTAATTTCTTTCTTTATTTCTTCCTTAACCCAGCTGTCGTTGAGTAACAGGTTGTTCAGTTTCCATGTGCCTGTAGGCAGTTTGTTATTTCTGTTGTTGTTGAGGTCCAGCTTAAGTCCATGGTGGTCAGATAGAATACAAGGGATTATTTCAATCTTTTTGTATCTGTTGAGGCTTTCTTTATGACCAACTATATGGTCTATTTTGGAGAACGTTCCATGTGGTGCTGAAAAGAAGGTATACTCTTTTGAGTTTGGATGAAAAGATCTGTAGACATCTATTAGGTCCATTTGATTTAGGGTCTCTGTAAGTGTTTTTATTTCCCTATTTGTTTTCTGTCTAGTTGATCTGTCCCTTGGTGAGAGTGGAGTGTTGAAGTCTCCCACTATTAGGGTTTTAGGATCAATGTGTGATTTAAGCTTTAATATTGTTTCATTTACGAAATTAGGTGCTCTTGTATTTGGGGCATAGATATTCAAAATTGTGATGTCCTCTTGGTGGATTTTTCCTTTGATGAGAATATAATGGCCCTCCTTATCTTTTTTGATTAACTTGGGTTGAAAGTCTATTTTATTAGATATTAGGATGGCTACTCCCGCTTGCTTTCTGGAACCATTTGCTTGAAAGACATTTTTCCAGCCCTTTACTCTGAGGTAGTGTTTATCTTTGTTGCATAGGTGTGTTTCTTGGATGCAACAGAATGATGGATCCTGTTTCCGCAACCATTCTGTTAGTCTGTGTCTTTTAATTGGGGAGTTGAGTCCGTTGATGTTGATAGAAACTAGTGACCAACAATTATTACTTACTTTAGATGTGGTGTTGCTGGTGTCACTGAGTTTCATTGCTTGTCTTCTTTTGTTTTTTTTGTTGTGTAGTTATCTATTTCCTCTGTTTCCTTCGATGTAGTTGTTTTCTTTGGTTTGGAGTTTCCCTTCTAGTAACTTCTGTAGAGCTGGGTTACTATGTAGATATTGTTTAAATTTGGTTTTGTCTTGGAATATCTTGAATTCTCCGTCTATGTTGATTGAAAGTTTTGCTGGGTATAGTAGTCTGGGTTGGAATCTGTGGTCCCTTAAGGACTGTATGATTTCTGTCCAGGCCCTTCTGGCTTTCATAGTTTCTGTTGAGAAATCTGGTGTGATTCTGATAGGTCTACCTTCATATGTTACTTGGCCTTTTTCCCTTGCTGCTTTTAGAATTTTTTCTTTGTTTTGTAGGTTCAGTGTTTTGACTATTATGTGACGTGAAGAATTTCTTTTCTGGTCTAGTCTACTTGTTGTTCTGTAGGCCTCTTGTATGTTTATGGCCATCTCCTTCTTTAAGTTGGGAAAGTTTTCTTCTATAATTTTCTTGAAAATATTTTCCGGACCTTTGAGCCTGATGTCTTCTTTTTCTTCTACTCCTATTATTCTTAGGTTTTGTCTTTTCATGGTGTCCTTGATTTCTTGGATGTTTTGTGTTTGGAACTTTTCTGATTTTATTTTTTCTTTGAGAGACGTGTCAATTTCCGCAAGTGTATCTTCGGCTCCTGAGATTCTTTCTTCCATCTCTTGTATTCTGTTGGTGATGCTTACCTTTGTAGTTCCTGATCTTTTCTCTATGTTCTCCAGCTCCTGGTTTTTCTCTATTTGTGTTTTCTTTATTGATTCTAATTCTGTTTTCATGTCTTGCCCCA
>NW_026596079.1:33431193-33459069 GCF_907164565.1 Psammomys obesus | reverse complement strand
CTGAAGCCATCTGGTCCTGGGCTTTTTTTGGATGGGAGACTTTTGATGACTGCTTCTATTTCTTTGGGGGATATAGGACTATTTAATTGATTTACCTGGTCCTGATTCAGCTTTGGTAAGTCAAATCGATCAAGAAAATTGTCCATTTCATTTAGGTTTTCAAATTATGTTGAGTATAGACTTTTGAAGTAAGTCCTAATGATTGTTTGGATTTCCTCAGTGTCTGTAGTTATGTTCCCCTTTTCATTTCTGATTTTGTTGATTTGGGTGTTGTCTCTCTGCCTTTTAGTTAGCTTGGCTAAGTGTTTGTCCATCTTGTTGATTTTCTCAAAGAACCAGCTCTTGGTTTCATTGATTCTTTGAATTGTTTTATTTGTTTCTAATTGATTGATTCCAGCCCTGAGTTTGATTATTTCCAGCCGTCTACTCCTTTTTGGTGTGTCTGCTTCTTCTTTTTCTAGGGTTTTTAAGTGGGCCATTAAGTTGCTTGAATGAGCTGTCTTGAATTTCTTCTTGAAGGCACTTAGTGCTATGAACTTTCCTCTTAGCACTGCTTTCATTGTGTCCCACAAGTTTGGGTATGTCGTGTCTTCATTTTCAATGAGTTCTAGGAAGACTTTAATTTCTTTCTTTATTTCTTCCCTGACCCAGCTGTCATTTAGTAACAAGTTGTTTAGTTTCCATGTGTGTGTAGGCTTTTTGCTATTTCTGTTGTTGTTGAAGTCCAGCTTTATTCCATGGTGATCAGACAGGATACAAGGGATTATTTCAGTCTTCTTGTATCTGTTGAGGCTTGCTTCGTGACCGATTATATGGTCTATTTTGGAGAAGGTTCCATGAGGTGCTGAGAAGAAGGTAAATTCTTTTGTGTTTGGGTGTAAAGTTCTGTAAATGTCTGTGAGGTCCATTTGATTCATGACCTCTGTCAGAGATATTGTTTCTTTGTTTAATTTCTGTTTTGTTGACCTGTCCTTTGTTGAGAGTGGGCTGTTGAAGTCTCCCAATATTAATGTGTGGGGATCTATGTGTGGTTTAAGTTTTATCAATGTTTCTTTTACAAATGTGGGTGCTCTTGTATTTGGGGCATAGATTTTCAGGATTGTGATGTCTTCCTGGTGGAATTTTCCCTTGATGAGTATGAAGTGTCCTTCCTCATCTCTTTTAATTAATTTTGGTTGAAAGTCTATATTATCAGATATTAGAATGGCTACTCCTGCTTGTTTCTTGGGTCCATTTGCTTGGAAAGTCATTTTCCAACCTTTTAACCTCAGGTAATGTCTATCTTTGTGCCTTAGGTGTGTTTCTTGTATGCAACAGATTGCTGGGTTTTGTTTATGTATCCATTCTGTTAATCTGTGTTTTTTTACTGGAGAGTTGAGTCCATTGATGTTGAGAGAGATTAATGACCAGTGGCTGTAAGATCCCTTGATTTTGATGTTGGCTGTGTTCATAAGGTTGTGTGCTTGTTTGATTTTTGTTTTACTGTAGTAAGGTTAATTATTTCCTGTGTTTTCTTGACAGAAGCTAATTTTCTTGGGTTGTATTTTCCCTTCTAGTGTCTTCTGTAATGCTGGATTTGTGTGTAGGTATTGTTGAAATTTGTTTTTTTCATTGAATATCATTTTTTCTCCGTCTATGAGGACTGAGAGTTTTGCAGGGTATAGTAGCATGAGCTGACATCTGTGTTCTCTTAGGGTCTACATGATATCTGTCCAGACCCTTCTGGCTTTCATAATTTCTGTTGAAAAGTCAGGTGTGATTCTAATGGGTTTGCCATTATATGTTACTTGGCCTTTTTCCCTTGCAGCTTTTAGTATTTTTTCTTTGTTCTGTATACTTACTGTTTTGATTAATATGTGGCAGGAGGATTTTCTTTTCTGGTCAAATTTGTTGGGTGTTCTGTAGGCCTCATGTATCCTTATTGGCTTCTCCTTTAACTTGGGGAAATTTTCTTCAATGATTTTGTTGAAAATATTTTCTGGGCCTTGGAGAAGGGAATCTTCTTTTTCCTCTATTCCTATTATTCTTAGGTTTTGTCTTTTCATATCGTCTTGGAGTTCTTGGACGATCTGTGTCAGGAATTTTTTGGATTTAACATTTTCTTTGACAGATACATCGATTTCTTCCATTGTATCTTCTACATCTGAGATTCTTTCTTCCATTTCTTGTAGTCTGTTGGTTATGCTTACCTCTGTAGTTCCTGTTTTCTTCCCTAAATTCTTACTCTCCAATATTTCCTCCATTTGTGTTTTCTTTAATTTTTCTAGTTCTATCTTCAGGTCTTGAGTTGTTTTGTTTACTTCCTTCACCTGTCTGCTTGTATTTTCCTCTTTTTCTTTTAGTTCCTTCAACTGTCTCTTTTATTTCTTTCAGTGATTTAATTATTTCTTCTCTGAAGGCCACAAGCTGTTTGGCTGCATCTTCCCGTATTTCTTCATGGATGGCCACAATCTGCTTGTCTTTATCTTCCTCCATTTCTTTACGGATAGCCATGATCTGTTTGGTTTTATCTTCCTCTAATTCTTTACGTATTTTATTTGTTTCCTCTATTATCCGCTTCATCAGCATAGATATAAGGTCATCTTCTTGATTTTCTATTATGCTGCATTGTCCAGGGCTATTCGCCCCTGGATGGCTGGGTTCTGGAGATGCCATATTGCTTTGTCTTTTGTTGATTGAGCTTTTACGCTTACCTCTACCCATTGGGCTGATTTAGGTGTTGGCTCTTAGTTTCTGTGCTTCCTGGAGTCTTGAGGTAGGGAGTATCCCCTTGGCTGGAAGATGCTTTTTCCTGAAGGAGTCCTTCTCTGCTTTTTGGTTATGGTCACTGTATGGCTAGTGTTTCTCAGGAGTTGCCACTGCTCACTTCAGGTTTATAGCCCTGAGTAGTAGCTGTGGTCTATGTTAGGCAGGGGGGGATCTCCTCTTACCCATAGAATTTCTCAAGACAGCTGCCTCACTGCTGGGTTTCTTGTTATAAATTTAGTGTTCTGCTGCTCACTAAATTTCCAGGTACAGTCCTCTTGAAGAAACTGCTGATTTCCTACCTGTGGGGTTTTCTCCCAACAGGGAAACTCAGTCTGTTATCCTGGGGCACACAGTTCTGTCCGGGAAAGTGAGAGGTGCACTCAGCAAGTCTCTGGGCCAGAGGCTGAGTGCTCCGCTCTGGACCTCGAGAATGTGCACCTAGGTTGAGTTGGCGCCTGAGGGTGCTTGCTCTGGTCTGGAGGCTGGGTGCCTCACTCTGGACCAGAAGCTGTGTGTCCCTGCCTGGGATGGCAGCTGCAGGCACTGCTCTGGTCCAGACGCTGTGGGTGCAGCCCTCTTGAAGGACCAGGGATTCCCATAGTTTTGACAGTCTAGCTAGGGATAACTGGTTGATCCCTGGCACAGTATCTGAGGGCTGCTGTAATGGGTCTCTGGCTTTTGTAGGTCTGAGGATGCAGCTGTGTGTCCCAGTGCCCTAGGGGAACTAAATAATGGCGGCTGAGCACAGCGCTTCTGCCTGCATTAGAGCCTAGAGTCTGCGTGAATTCAGGAAGTGTTTTGGTGCTGGGTGTCCTAAGCGTTAGAGCTGATGATCCCCTCCGCTGGGGGTTTCCTCCTGCCAGAGACACCCACTTTGCTTTGGGGACCACTGTTCTGTCTGGGGTGGCGAGTAGAACCCACAGGCACAGATGCCCGCTTGTGGCTCCACCTTTCTGGCCGTTCGGAGCCTTGGCTGCTGCCTAAACTGGGTAATTTTCCCTAGTCCCTTTCGGGGTGGGGGTGTCGGCTGAGTGCTCTGAAATCAAACCAGTCGTTTCCCTCCCTGTGGGTTTGCACCTGCCAGTGAAACCCAGTCTCTGGTGCCTGGTGCCCTGGTGCCCACAGTTCTATCTGAGGCGGCGAATCAGGCGCGCAGGCAGGGCTCCGTGCAGGCGCCTGGGTCCTGGCTCTGGCTCTGGGCTGGCTCCTGGGGCGCCCATGGAACCCGAGTCTTTTCCAGAGGATGTCTGGGTAACCTGAGGTCGGTCCCAATTTTTTCCTGCTCCGTGAGGTTATCTCTCGACTGGGAAATCCAGTCTATGGTGTTGTGGGCCCACAGTTCAATCTGGGACCATGACCAGATCGCGCTGGAGTGTAGCTCTAGGCTGGCGACCAAGCGCCTGGCGGAACCAGGATCTCTTCCGTGGTTTAGCCGGGTGAGTTAAAGCTGATTGAATCCCCCACTGTGGGGTATCCTCTCACCTGTGAAACACAATCACTTGTGTTTTATGGCCGAGAGTTCTGATTGCTGGTCACTGTGCCAATCCTGCTGTGTTGCTCCTCAGAATGAGAGTCCTCCCGGTGCCGCCATCTTGCCCAGCCTCTCTACTAAAGCTTTTACATAGAGAAAATTCTTTGTTTCCTTTGCTCTGTTTTGCTTTAGATTTTCCTTTTTCAATAAATATTCTTCCTGGGTAAAATTTATAAAATAATGTATCACTATTCATATAAATTATAAGGAATAAAATAGAGTTCTCACATATGTGCACATATATTAACAAAATAAGTAAGTAAACAAATATATGTAAAACATAAAATAAAATATGATTTCTGTCAAAGGATTGCCACCACAAAATCAGATAACTAAAAGTCATTTTTACTGAATTTTAAAAATAAATTTTATACAATGAGCTCAAAAATTTTAGCCGACAGAGGAAAAGGTTGCAGACAATCCTGATGGGACCTGATAGGCTAGGGTCAGACAGCATAGGAGGAGGACCTCCCCTATCAGTGTACTAGAGGAGCAAGAGGGATGGAGGGTAAGACAGGGAGGAGATGAGGAAGGTGAGTACAACTGTGATAGAAAGTGAATACATTTTATTCAGGTCTTCTCTTCCATTTTCACGGGTGAAATTCTGTGTCTCATGCTTTCAAGCTCCTTTTTTCACCTACTTTTAAATTTGTTTAACTTTGGGATTGAAAATATGATTGATTGAGATGGCTTTATGCAGTCACACAAGACAACAGTTGTTTCCTAGATGTTATTTTCCTTTTAAAGAGTCAGACATGGTGGTGCACACTGTAAGCCCAGTGCTGTGGAGGCTAGAATAGGCGGGTCCCTAGGGTTGACAGCCAACCAGCACAGCTAATCTGCAGGTTCCAAGCTGATGAGAGACCCTCTCTCAAACGCATGGATTATGCGGCTTGCCTGAAGCCTCAACTTCACAAACATGTACTCACCAACACATGTATGTGCCATGCACCCCCCCATACACAGTTATTATCTTCAAACACAAGTTTCGTACTATTGTGAACATACTGACTATATTTTAAGCTAATTCTGAAAGAAAATTATTTTCAAAGTTTAGAGGGTCAACTTCAAAGCAAGTTTAATACTATTGTTAAACATATTAATTGCATTGTAGTTTGTTTTGAAAACTCTTATGTACTCTGAGTGACACTGAGTACAAACATCAATTGCCACAGACCATGCTACCGAGTTGTTTTGTCTTGGTTATGTTGCTTTGGTGTATGTTTGTATGTGTCTTTCTCTCTTTGTTTTACAGTTCTGGGATGAAATCCTGGCTTTGTTATTCACAAAGATACATGATCTTTCACTGAACTACATCTCTGGCCCCCAGTTTCATTTTATTAAATGCAATTTTAAAACTCTACAGGATTTGCATGCCCATTTAAAAAAAATAAGCATAAGTTCTATTTTGATTCATAAAATTGTAGAGTTCATTTGGATGCTCATGAATTGGATCAAGAAAATTGGCCAGCTACAGTTTTCTGGCTAAGTTGGGAGTGAGGCTGGGTTTTGTAAATTCAGCCTCATTGGAACACAGCCAACCCTTTTGTTTCTGAGCTGTTTATGACTGCTTGAAAATGAACAGCACAGATTACTGTTTATGATGAAGACCGTATGGCCTTCAAAGCCACCAATGTTTACTACCTAGCCATGTGTTTAAAAGACACAAATTTGCAACCAATAATTTAAAAAAGCAATACAATATGTAGTACATTTCTGGACCACAAGCCTCAGTTACCATATTCAGAATCAGTTAGTCGTGCCATCTCCACAATCTGTAATCTACTGACTGTAGACAATGAGAGTCATACAATCATGAGTACCTCCTCTTAATAATATTAAACTACAATTGTAAGTACTCCAACAAAGTTATATACCGATTAAAAAATTGTCCTCTATTTTTATTTTTCAGTCTTCCTCAGTTGACCCTTTACACATTATTCTCAACCTTTCTAATGCTGTGAACCTTTAATACAATTTCTCATGTTGTGATGACCCCAATCATAAAATTCATTTTGCTATGTTATAACTGCAATTTGTCTGCTGTTATAAATTATAATATAAAAATCTGTGTTTTTTGATGGTGTTAGGTGACCCCTGTGAAAGAGTCATTTGACGCTTATAGGGGTTGTGACCCACAGGTTGAGAACTGCTCCTGTCAGTTGTCAATTTTATGCTTGCATCCAGTCAATGAATAGAATCATCTATAAATCTCAATCATTCCTCCATCTTTTAATTGGTCATAATAGATACACTCTATGACCTTAAATATGAGCTGAGTGAGTTTTGCTGGTGGAAGGGTCCAATATTTGAGTTCAGATGATCAATTCATGCATATTGTTGATGTCATCTCATTTTTCTAAAGCTCAATCCTGTTGTGTTATTCTCTTTTACAGTGATGTATAATTTGGTCTCTTTGGCCTTGTGACTTAGCGTCATGTTATTATTTGTAGGTGATCAACATGTTATTATGTATTGTGCTCAGATTGTACTCATGGATATCTACCAGTTTATAGTTGCACCTGCAGGAACAGATTATTTCAAGATTTAGAAAGAAATTCTCCTACTTGTTCTATAAAGATATAAAGAAATCAAAGTTATGATTGTGTTAATTAAGTCAGATAAGTAAGAGTAGGGCATTGAAGGAGTTTTTGGAATACATGCTAAAGGACTAAAGTTTTCCAGAGCTTAATGTTCAGGACTTTGTGAGATATGATGTTCAAATTATTATACTGTAGATTTCCAGCAACAACAAGAGAAATGAACTTTTTTTTATCATGTGTATTTGTTTTTATTCTTCATTTCTGGGTACCCAGTCTCTTCAAACATCATAACACTATATAGACTCTAGAAACTTGGGAGGAGGTTGTTGTTATTTATCGATACAACTTTCTCAGATATTTTTGAACATTTTTGAAAGCTATTCCTCTTTCCTTGATCTGTACTATGTGACGACAAAGTTAACCCAGGACAAGGTTAAAACCATCAATGTGTACTGTTTTCTGTTGTTTGGGAACACTAACTGCCTCTGCTCCACAGACCATATTAATCTGCCCAAGCAAAATGTCAAGTCTGACACAGCAGCTGTAGGCCAGACCATTAATCAGTTGAGTTTTCAGGAGTCTAGACTTATTGCAGTTTCTGCGTGGGCCACACTAGAGGATTGCATGGAGACCTAATAAGAAGTTTCAGGGCAGGGCTACCATGTGCCACCCGTTTCCCTCTGATAACTTACAGTGCTGGTTACAGAAAAAAAGTTCCTGAGGTTTCCCCTTGACCTTGTTCATGATGTAATTCAAGGGTTACCTACCTAATGCAGAGATTGTTTCCAACTGCCAGCTATTTCTACGTCAATTAATATTAGAGAAATGATCACAAAGTACCTAAGTGCTTCCAATAGACCAATTCTGCAAGAACCTCAGAATATGACTTTTCCTGTAGCTTCTGTAGCCTCCACAGAAACTGAAAGCTGTCTATGATGATGACATCCAGACTGGTTTCTGCTGAAGTGGATTTTTTTTTTTTTGTTAAACATAGGCAGTAGAAATATTTCACAACCTCCAAAATTTTTAAGACTCCTCATGACTACATCGAACATATGTGTATAAGGGTTTTATTTAAGAACAAATACTAGGTGTTTTTGTAAGGGACCTTCTTTTGGAATTGGGAGTAAAAAAAAAAATCAAGATATCAATGTACTGCAGTTCTTTTTTCAGGCAATGTGCCTCATCTCTGAACTGAATTGGCAAGATTTATGTTTTGAGTCTTAATTCAGCAGAACTCAGGCAGAAGTTTCTGGTGGGATCTCTAACAACTTATCACAGTCAGGTCACATAGCAAATTCTGCATACAGTTAAACAAGGAGAAAAGTTCAGCATTTTCTGGGTGTGGTGGTCCATACATGTCCATAATCCCAGCACTCAGGAGCAAGCACAAGAACCAATGAAGTCTATATAGTGAGGCTATGTCAAAAAACCAGTTTTGGGGGAAAAAAACAAAAACAAAACAAAACAAAACAAAACAAAAAAAACAGAGACAAAAACCCTTTTTTCTGTCTTTCAGGAGTTGTGACCACAAACAGTAGAACACACACCCACTTCTCTCATCTTGTTCAAATTTCAGTTAGAATTTCAGATATTCTCAAATGACAGTAGTTTCATCTCTTCATGTATAGGTTAGGATCAATGAGTTTATTTGGTCAAAAATATAATTTAATCACATGTCAACTTGAATTAGGTTTGTATAAAACTATGAAAATTCCTTTAAAACCTCCTTTGAAACACTAAAAATTCTCACGTTCCCTCTCATACACCATGGTTGATCTTGTGTCACTAATCTTGAATAATTTTTTTTTCCTGCTGGCTCTCTTCTTATAAAAGAGTGAATTTTTAATATTGTTACATATATTTTAGTACTTGAGACATGCCTGCCTTTGTGTCTTTGAATGCTTCATTTTAATTTAATAAATTCTTCTAAAAGTCTTAGATTATTACAGACAGAATAGATGAATGGCCAACGTGCCAGCAGCAAAGTGTCTTCACTTAGAAGCATGAAATTAATTGAAATCACTTTGTGCTTGAATAAGGTACTCTCAGCAGATTTTTACAACAGAGCATATATTTAACCATGACTGTAAATCCAGTCATCTTGTTCCTACAAATATATAGATCTGGCAGATACAAAGATGCCAGTTGTCACATTTGTGACGCAAACACTGGACGGTTTCTGTAGTCTCTTGGGCACTGTATTATTATTTTCACATGTTCTTCTAATTTTTTTTGTTTCTTTATGTTTTCTTTATTCCTAGAAGATGCTAGGCGCTTAATGAATATTTATTAAATAAACAAGTAAATAATTGAATAGAAGACAAGAGCTTAGTATGACTGAATATGTAGGCTCTGAAATAGATGACACAAGACTCCCTTCATATCACATAAATAGTAACATACTGAAGTATCTTAGTGAATGTGAGGCAGGGAGGACGAAATTTAGATGTTTTCATAAAACTTCTCCTACTTCAGTTGTACCTAATCTTTTTTTGTGCTGAGGCACATGTCTCTGGAATACAATTGAGGCACCCTTCCTGGCCTACACCAAACAGTCCACAGTTAAAACTAATTAACAAAGCAGTTGAATCATGAGAGAAGCTGTTTAGCAAAGACCTCCCCCACCTGCCATGCATTTTCTTTTTTAAATTTTTTTTATTTTTATTAATTACACTTTATTCTAACCGATTTAATGTGTCTGATTTTATGTTGAGGTCTTTGATCCACTTGGACTTTAGTTTTGTGCAGGGTGATAAGTATGGATCTATTTGCATTTTTCTACATGTAGACATCCAGTTAGACCAACAACATTTGTTGAAGATGCTATCTTTTTTTCCATTGAATGGTTTTGGCATCTTTGTCAAAGATCAGGTGTCCATAAGTGTGTGGGTTTATTTCTGGGTCTTCTGTTCCATTCCATTGATCCACCATTCTGTTTCTATGCCAGTACCATGCAGTTTTTATTACTGTTACTCTGTAGTACGGCTTAAGATCAAGTGGGGAAGACCCTAGAACTCATTGGTACAGGAGACAACTTCCTGAACAGAACACCAGCAGCACAGGCTCTAAGAGCAACAATCAATAAATGGGACCTCATGAAATTGAAAAGCTTCTGTAAAGCAAAGGACACCATCATCAAAACAAAACAACTGCCTACAGATTGGGAAAGAATCTTCACCAACCCTTTATCTGACAGAGGGCTAGTATCCAGTATATATAAAGAACTAGAGAAGCTGAAAAGCATCAAACCAAGTAATCCAATTAAAAAATGGGAAACAGAGCTAAACAGAGAATTCTCTGCAGAGGAATATGGAATGGCAGAGAAACACTTAAAGAAATGCTCAACCTCATGAGCCATTAGGGAAATGCAAATCAAAACAACCCTGAGATTTCACCTTACACCCATCAGAATGGCCAAGATGAAAAACTCAAGTGACAACACATGCTGGAGAGGTTGTGGAGAAAGGGGAACCCTCTTCCACTGCTGGTGGGAATGTAAACTTGTACAACCACTCTGAAAATCAATCTGGCGCTTTCTCAGACAACTAGGAATAGTGCTTCCTCAAGATCCAGCCATACCACTCCTAGTCATATATCCAAAAGAGGCTCAAGTACACAATAAGGACATTTGCTCAGCGATGTTTGTAGTAGCTTCATTTGTAATAGCCAGAAGCTTGAAACAGCCCAGATACCCCTCAACTCAAGAATGGATACAGAAATTGTCATACATCTACACAGTGGAGTATTACTCAGCAATGAAAAATAAGGAAATCATGAAATTTGCAGGTAAATGGTGGGACCTGGAAAGGATCATGTTGAGTGAGCTGTCCCAGAAGCAGAAAGACACACATGGTATATACTCACTCATATAGACATGTAATATAGGATAAACCTACTAAAATCTGATCTAAAGAAACTAATCAAAAGAGAGGACCCTGACTAAAATGCTCAATTCCCATCCCAAAAGGCAAAGAGGAAGGACATCAAAAGAAGAAGAAAACAGGAAACAAGGTAGAAACCTGCCACGGAGGGCCTCTGAAAGGCTCTGCCCTGCAGACTATCAAAGCAGACACTGAGACTTATGATCAACTGTTGGGCAATGTGCATGGAATCTTATGTAAGAAGTGGAAAATAGTAAGATTTGGAGAGGACAGGAACTCCACAAGGAGAGCAACAGAACCAGAAATTTGAGCACAGGTCTCTTCCCAGAGACTCATACTCCACCCAAGTACCATGCATGGAGATAACCTAGAACCCCTGCACAGATGTAGCCCATGGCATTTTAGTGTTCAAGTGAGTTACATAGTAATGGGAAGAGGGACTGCCTCTGACATGAACTGATTGGCCTGCTCTTTGATCACCTACCCCTGAGGTGGGAGCAGCTTTACCAGGCCACAAAAGATGACAATGCAGACACTCCTGATGAGATCTGATAGACTAAGATCAGAAGGAGGGAGAGGAGGATCTCCCCTATCAGTGGACTTGGGGAGGGGCATGCGTGAAGAAAGGAATGGAAGGTTGGGATCGGGAGGGAATGAGGAAGGGGCTATGGGGGAGATACAAAGTGAATAAAGTGTAATTAATAAAAATTTTAAAAAGTCATAAAATTACACTTTATTCACTTTGTATCCAGCTATAGCCCCCTCCTCCATCCCCTCCCAATCCCACCTTCCCCCCTCTTCTTCTTCTATGACCCTCCCCCAGTCCACTGATAGGGGAGGTCCTCTTCCCCTTCCATCTGATCCTAGTCTATCAGGTTTCATCAGGAGTGGCTTCATTGTCTTCCTCTGTAGCATGGTAAGGGTGCACCTCCCTGAGGGGGAGGTAATCAAAGAGCAGGCCAATCAGTTTGTGTCAGAGACAGCCCCTGCTCCCATTACTAGGGCACCCACTTTGACTCTGAACTGCCATGGGCTACATCTGTGCAGGGGTTCTAGGTTATCTCCATGAATGGTCCTTGGTTGGAGTATCAGTCTCAGAAAAGACCACTACTGCTAGCATTGTAAAATTAGAAAGACAAATAACTTTATTTTAATAAGGAAAAGAACAAGAAAGATAATCATGTCATTAATTGATTTTCTGATATTCAGTTTTATTTCCCTGAGAGAATCATTAAAATTTTACTAAGGAACAAAAACACATTTAACTGGACACTATCAGAATCACCAAAAGACAGTGGAAACCAAATCCTTATACCAAGAAATTTACCACAACTGTGTTGCATGCATAAAGTCCTTTGAATACACCAACTGATTTGTTATAATAAATACAATCAACTGTCTGTTTTTTTTATTCTTCCTTACCATAAAATAACTGGTTCCAAAGCAGATAGAAATAATAAACATAGAACTTCGAAGAGCATTTCCTATTATTGTTGAGGGAACAATGGTCTTCATGGTTTGGGTATGCTCAATTATTTTATGTACTAGTTAATTTACTCTAATTAATCATGAGAGGTTAGACATATTGCTCTCATTTTACAGTTGTGAGAATCAAATTACATGGGCGTTAAATAATTAGTGCAAAATTATAATGTCAAAAACAGGAAGAGTTGAGATTGTAACCCAAGGAGTCTTAGCCATTTCTCTGTGAGGCAGTCATAAAGCGCACTGCAGCTTCAGACTTGTGCAAAAGACTCACTGTAGAAGGCATTAATGAGAAGAGCCAGCTAAAGCTCAAGGGAAAGTTTGTGAATTCTCTGAAACCAACCTGATTAACACTGCAGTAGTTTTCAATTGGTTCAATATATATATTTAAGAGCAATGCCATTTTGAGAAGGTAAACTGTATTACGTAGCATATAAGTATTATCTACAAAGTTAAACTATAATGTAATTTCAGTTTGGTCATTTGGATGATTTTGTTTCTGGATATTTAGTGTATGGGAAGCAACAATAATATTAACTATTATACTGAAGAAAATTTATACAAAGTAATCAAAAATTAAAAAAAATTAACTTTTGTCCTACCTCACAAAATACTATAGAACCACTGAAAAACTTTCAACATTATATCGACAAATGTTTAAACACTGGATTAACAGATAAGATAAAGGAATCAAGAAATCAGTCTTACTCTACATGATGACTAAACTGCTATATGTGTATTAACTGGTTGATAGCAGTCAAAGTCCAAATACATATACAGACTTATGCAATTTTATGTAAGAACTGGATATAATTCAGGCACATATTGTCATTTTTGCTATTTTATTTTCTCAAGATGAGAAATGTTTTTCTTTTCCTCTTCATTTCTTTACTATCCCACTATAACGTTTGCCCTTCTGCTTAAGAACAGCATTTATGAAGGCTTTGTGGAATACACTTCGGAAGTATTTGTCACTCTCTCTCTCTCTGTATATATATATGTGTGTGTGTGTGTGTGTGTTGTATGTGTGTGTGTGTGTGTGTGTGTGTGTGTGTCCTTGGTCCCAGAAACCCTGTTGCTAGAGACTATTCCACAGAAATAAAAACAAGAGAATAGTAGACCCCAACATTGTTGATCTCATCAAAGAAGTGAGCCCAAAGTACTACTCACAAAATGGGGTTAGTTTTATGTGACTACTCCACAGAATGTAACGTCGAATGTTAAGAATGAATTGGAGCTATCAAGTATATGTTTTGAATAAAACATAAATAAAAGCACAACAATATGACCCTATCATGAAAGATTAAAAGTGAAGAGTATCTTATGTGTTTGTTTTATGTTGTTTTGTGCATTGGGAATACAATAGTGACTAGATGATGGCCAAACCAAAGACTAGAGAACAGACAGCAAGGATTACTGGTCCACAAGTGACATTGGAGGAAAAACAAGAGAACAAGATCGGAAAGCCTGATGATGCCATTCAAAGGCTCTGAAGAAAGGTAAAGTTTATTGCTATCAAGACTAAAGTCTGAGATCTAGCCCAAGATCCCATGTGTCATGAGGAGAAAACTAACTCCAACAATATGACTTCTGAACACACACACACACACACACACACACACACACACACACACACACACACTTGAAAAGAACAGTCGTTCAATAAAAGTAGAAGCCAAAAGCTTCTGCTGCACAGAGTAAGGGGAAGTGAATGGTTTCTGCAAGGGGAAACATGTCTTGCATGTATGATCCCTTCAAAGTTATTTTTGAACTTGTGGAATTGTGATGGGGAAGGAGGCCTAATTGCAAGGACTTGAACACACAATGGGAAAGTCTGCATAATAAAAGGCACCCAAAAGTATATGTCACAGAACAGTTTTTACTCGTATTTTGGAAAGATCTTTACACATTTACTGTTCAATTTATTTTTGTGCATTCATCCAACACCAAAAAAAAAAAGAAAAGAAAAATCCATAATGAGGTTAAAACTGGAAAAGAGTAGGTTTCTTTCATGACTTAAGTGTCCATTACTGTGCTAGTCTGTCTTAATGTATATATTTAATATTAATAACCAGTCCACTTATAATTTACTTCTTCCTACAGAGTACACTGCATCCATCTGTTTACATGTAGATTATACATTATATTACACAATAAAACATATGTTACAGACTAGGATTTGAATATGTACAAGAGTATATAGTTTTTCTTTTTGAAATTATATGTATTGTATGTAGTTTTTCTTTTTGAAATTCCTAAATAATACGCATTCCTTATCCATCCATTTTCCAGAAAAAATATTGTGATTTTATTTTTCTTTACAGCTAAGCATTATTACATTTTACATATGTGTCTGGTTTTCATTATCCACCTGCTGTGTGACAACTCTCTTGGTACCATTCCACACAGTGAGAAGCTCCACAGCTTGAAAATGGCTACTCTAACTGGACAGAAGTTCATTAAAACATAGAGTTTGCGTCTATACATCTGAAAGCGATTTGTTATTTGCATTCTCTTCCTAATAAAATTTCAATTAATTAAAAAATTAATTTGGGAATGAACAAAGTGAGTAACAGTAGCTGGAAACCTTTTTTTTTTTTTTGAGTTTAAGGTACTGATACCTCAGATCAGATGCACAGATGCAGACCAGTGAAGACAGGCGAAAAAGGAAAAGTGATATAAGAGGAAAAAAAGTGATATATAGAGTGAAGCTATAAGCTATAAGCTTATAAGCTATAAGGTAAACAAACACAAGTGGATTATAGTACACAGACATATGGAATAGATTAATAAAGGCACATTATGCCTCCAATATAGTGAACAAAAACAAAAATGAGTGTGTTGATCAGTTTTCCATCATTTTAAGCAAATAAATACCCAAAAAACTCAATTTTACGAAGGAAGAGTTTGAAATAATTAACAAGTGAGAGAACAAGAATTGAATTAGTTTTCCCCAGAGAAGACCAACTGGAAAAGCCTGGTTGGTTATCCAATACCAAGTAGTAAGCCTTAGAAACATACATACAAGCAACACTGAAGGGACTTAGCATGTTGTATTTATGTTTATTCATTATGTGTATATGTAATAATAATGATTCAATAATAGAAGGCCATGAATTTGGGAGACGATACTAGGAGGGTAAAAAGAAGAAGAGAGGAGGGGAAATTATCTAAGTATGAGTTGTCTAATTTTTTAAAAGAAAAAATTAATATTTTGCTTTGAAGTTTCATTTCTTGTTTCTTGGCTTTGGGGACAAGATTTATCCTCCAAGGGATGTTTCTATACACCTTATTTCTAACTCCTAGAATTCCCAAACCATCCCAAAGAGCAGCACTAGCCAGTGACCAATGGTTTGATGCATGACCTTTGGGGTCATAATAAGCTTGGGAAGACATTATAAATGTTGGGTGTTAGCAGTAGTGGTCAGATAAATGTGTATGGCATCCTGTTTCTTACATTTTCATCATGAAATCATGAAGCAAGATCATCAGCTGATGCCGAAAATGTAGGGGAGTGTCAGAGGTGCAAAGAGAAAAGAAAAACTATGAAATCCTTATCTGTGACAACAGAGGATGACTGCAGGGGTGCAGTGAAATTCCTGGACATTCTAATCTCCACCATGATATAGCACATCTAAAGGAAGTGCAGTTAAGCAAGGCTTCTCTATAACTGTATTCCCCTCCCTGATGATAAAGTAATTCTAAAGAATTGCATATAAATAGGGTGGGGAGCACAAAGAATGATCGTGTAGGGAGAACTCATAAGTAAGGTGAAAAATGAAGGTAATGAGATCAAGAGATTACAAGTTCCAGATAAATCAAGATTTTTTTTTTTTTTGGCATGGGTGTATTTGAAGCAATGATCAGGGAAAATGAAAGCAAGGGTCATATAATACAAAGTTGAAAATATGAGATGATGAAGAGAGCAAGCATAGTTATCATTTTGTTTTGTTTTGTTTGGTTTTGTTTGGTTTGGTTTGGTTTTCTTGGTCTTTGTCCAAGATACAATCTTGGATTCAAAAGCAGAGGCCAGGTGAGGTTCAAAATCTTCAGAGAAGAGGAGGGCAAGAAAACAAGATGATGGTGAAGATTGCACCTGGAATTTGGAATCATTAGAAACTGAGTTGGACTCGAGATGCTGAAATGGTAGATTGGATCATCTGGGAGGGTGCTAAATGCAATGTACAAGTCTCCATAGGAGAGGGAGATTTCCCAAAGATATGATACAAAGGCGAATCTGAGAGAAATGTGTGCTGCTTTCTAGGGTTTTTGCCAAGTTGTAACACACACAAGCCAAGGGATTCTAGTATCACCAGAAGCCCAAGCAAGAAATAGCTTCATCCTAGAGGCTCTGAAAGGAGCTTAGCCTTGCTAACATCCTGATTTCATCCCAGTGATTCTGGTTTAGGCTCACTGACTATTAAATTGAAAGACTACATTTATATTATTTTAGGTAACCAAGTTTGAAATAAGTTGTTAGAATAACCACAGGAAAGAAGTGCACAAGAGTCAAAGACATGAGTAAAAAAAAAAAAAAAAAAAAAAAAAAAATTTCCTGATGGATACTAAATTCTATAGAGCATGGGGGAAGTGAGGTAAAAGTATACATTTTTAATTAAATTTTTATTTTTTATATTAATTACAGTTTATTCACTTTGTATCCCAGCTGTAGCCCCCTCCTTCATTCCCTCCCAATCCCACTCTCCAGTCCTCTTCTTCTTCGATTCACCTCCCCCAATCCACTGGTAGGGGAGGTCCTCCTCCCCTTCTATCTGACCTTAGCTTATCAGGTCTCAAAAGGGCTGTCTGCATTGTCCTCCTCTGTGCCCTGGCAAGGCTGCTCCCCCCTCAGAGGTAAACAGATAATTCTCTGCAGAGGCATAGAGAATAGCAGAGAAACACTTAAAGAAATGCTCATCATCCTTAGTCATCAGGGACATGCAAATTAAAACAACCCTGACATTTCACCTTATACCCATCGGAATGACTAAAATCAAAAATTCA
This sequence comes from Psammomys obesus, assembly GCF_907164565.1. Taxonomy (NCBI): domain Eukaryota; kingdom Metazoa; phylum Chordata; class Mammalia; order Rodentia; family Muridae; genus Psammomys; species Psammomys obesus. The sequence goes on along the minus strand of NW_026596079.1, from coordinate 33,441,874 downwards.
AGTGACAATAGATGCTGGAGAGGATGTGGAGAAAGGGGAACTTAGTATATTTTTAGAGTGAGTACAGGAAGTCATATAAGGCAAGGTCTTAGAGGATGGTTGTAGAGCCCTTGAGACCCTAGAGGTAAGCAGTTAAATGGAGATAAGGATTCTTATTAGATGTGATGAAATTAGCTCTGTTTTCCCATTCATTAGTCTTTGAAGGTGCATGTGGAAAGGATGAGGAGAATGTGTTGCAGTGGACAGAATGTGTTGGTTCCTTCCTCTAATCCATATGTTGAAATCTTTCCCCTAGATATTATTTTAAGGGATGGGGTCTCCTAAAGGAGATCACATCATTGAAAGTGGAAATTTTACATATAGGATAAACGCCCTTAAGCAAAGTCACCCCAGAAAATTTTTTTCATTCTTTCTGCCATATGTGCATACAGCTAGAAACAACTGTCTCTGAATCTATAAGTGTGCTGAAAAAGACGCTGTATGCTCTTGTATGCCTTGGCCTCTAAGACTTGAAAAAATGTGTCAGCTGTTTATGAGCCACTCAGTTTATTGAATTCTGTAATTCCTGCCTGAGCTGACTCAGACAAACACCATACAAATGTGCAGACTTTAGGACCCTCCTTTTTAAGGCATGAACAATACAGATAATAGGATTGAGAATAGTGTGCGCATGTGTATGTGTGTGTGTGTTCATGTGTGTCTATGCGAGTCTGTGTATGTTTTTACATGTCTGTGTGTTTGTGTGTGTGTGTGTCTGTTCATGTAAGTGTTTGGGGAGTGTGTGTGCATATTTTATGTGTATATGTGTTTTTGCATGTGTATGTGTTTCTGAGTATGTCTGTGTGTGTGTGTGTGAGAGAGTTTAAAGCTGTGAATATGAAGTAACTTGGAAATATACATTCTGAAGGTTAGTTATCATAGCATCTGAAAGGGTTCTTTTTTAAAATTATTCTATATATTTCAATTACACTTTAATCACTTTGTATCCCCCTATATCTCCCTCCATCCTCCCATCCCAATACTTTCCTTCTTCCCCCTTCTCCAACCATGCCCTCCCCAAGTCCACTGATAGGCGAGGTCTTCCTTTCCTTCCTTCTGATCCTAGTCTATTAGGTCTCATCAGGAGTGGCTGCATTGTCTTCCTCTGTGTCCTTGTAAGGCTGCTCCCCACTCAGGGGGAGGTGATCAAAAATCAGGCCAATCAGTTCATGTCAGAGACAGTCCCTGTTCCCATTACTATGGCACCGACTTGGACACTGAACTGCCATGGGCTACATCTGTGCAGGGGTTCTAGATTATTTCCATGCATGGTCCTTGGTTGGATTATCAGTCTCAGAAAAGACCCATGTGCCCAGATTTTTTGGTTCTGTTGCTCTCCTGGTGAATCTCCTGTCCTCTACATGTCTTACTATTTTCCCCTTCTTTCATAAGATTCCCTGCACTCTGCCCAAAGGTTGGCAATAAGTCTCAGCATCTGCTTCGATACCCTGCAGGGTAAAGCTTTTCAGAGGCCCTTTGTGGCAGGCTCCAGACTTGTTCCCTGCTTTCCCCTTCTTCTGATGTCCATCCTCTTTGCCTTTCAAAATGGGGGTTGAGCATTATAGCCAGAGTCCTCCTTCTTGATTAGTTTCTTTAGATGTACAGATTTTAGTAGGTTTACCCTATATTATATATCTAATGTCAACTTATGAGTGAGTATGTACCCTGTGTGTCTTTCCATTTCTGGGATAACTCACTCAGTTATCCACCATTTACCTGCAAATTTTATGATTTTCTTGTTTGTTTTTTTTTTTTTTTACTGCTGAGTAATATTGCATTGTGTAGATGTACCACAATTTCTGAATCCATTCCTCAGTTGAGAGGCATCTGGATTGTTTCCAGATTCTGGCTATTACAAATATAGATGCTACAAACATGGTTGAGCAAATGTCCTTATTGTGTACTTGAGCATCTTTTGGGTATATGAAGGAAGAAGTCATAGTAACACTATTGGCAGATGACATGATAGTATACCTGAGTGACCCCAAAAATTCTACCAGAGAGCTCCTACAGCTGATAAACACCTTAAGCAAAGAGGCTGGATACAAAATTAACTCAAAATAATCAGTAGCCCTCCTGTATACAAAAGACAAAAGGGCTGAGAAAGAAATTAGAGAAATAACACCCTTCACAATAGCCACAGAGGACATAAAGTACCTTGGTGTGACCCTAACCAAGAAAGTCAAAGACTTGTATGAAAAAAATTTCAAGTCTCTGAAGAAAGAATTAGAAGAAGATATCAGAAAATGGAAAGATCTCCCATGCTCATGGCTTGGCAGGATTAACATAGTAAAAATGGCCATCTTACCAAAAGCAATCTACAGATTCAATGCAATTCCCATCAAAATTCCAACACAATTCTTACAGACCTTGAAAGAAAAATTCTCAAAAACAAGAAAAACAAGAAACTCAGAACTGCCAAAACAATCCTCTACAATAAAAGATCTTCTGGAGGTATCTCCATCCCTGATCTCAAGCTGTACTATAGAGTGACAATACTAAAAACTGCATGGTACTGGCATAAAAATTGACTGGTAGATCAATGGAATCGAATAGAAGACTCTGAAATAAATCCACACACTTATGGACCCTTGATCTTTGACAAAGATGAAAGGGCTCCTTTTGTCTATTGCCTTTACTCACAGTTAAAGATAAAGAAAAACATGGAATCTGTTAAGAGGTTTTTTTTTTTTTTAATCTCAAACATTATTTATTTATTTTTATTAATTACACTTTATTCACTTTGTATCCCCTCTGTACCTCTGTCCTCCCCTCCCAATCCTACCCTTCCTCTTCCCCACCCATGTTCCTCTCCCAGTCCATTGATAAGGGAGGTCCTCCTCCCGTTCCATCTGATCCTCGTCTATTATGTCTCATCAGGAGTGGCTGCATTGTCTTCTTCTATGGCCTGAAAAGGCTTCTGCCCTCTCAGGGGGAGATGATCATGAGATTTCTATGTATTCTTTCTACTAATTCATTGGATAATCCACAATATGTATTCTATCCCCAATTTGGCAGCCAAACCATCTCATTTTTATTTATGGATGTGTTTGGTTCTCAACACATAGTACCCACCAAGCAAAGGCATAATGGGATGAATCATTGTTACTGAGAAGAGTGGTGGATATGTAAATTAATGCTGTTCCAAATGAATGCCTGAGGTTGGGAAAAGATGAGATAAAAGACTAAAAAAAATAAGGGAAGGAAAAAAATCCCATTGCTTTAACTAGGACTTTCAATTCTCAAAGGGCACCTGGGTGTAATAAAGAGCTTTGCAGCCAGTCCTGAAGATACCTGATAAAACAGGATCAGATGAATGGGGAGGAGGTCCCCCCTATCAGTGGACTTGGCAAGGGGCACGGTGGAGAGGAGGGAGGGAGGGAGGGACTGGGAGGGAATGAGGGATCGGGACATGGCTGGGGTACAGAGTTAATAAAATGTAACTGATAAGAAAAAAATAAAATACAAAAAAAAAGAACCCCAAGAAAAATAAACAAGAGAAGAGCAAGGCCCTATGATGGCATTTATGAATTTGCAGAGTCAGTACAAGAATAAAAAAAAATTTAAAAACTAAAAAAATAAAACACTGCTAAGTAGAATCTTTCAGAGGCCCTCTGTGGTAGGCTCCTATCCTGTTACTTGTTTTCTCCTACATCCAGTGTCTATCCCAGTTGTCTTTCTAAGTGAGGATTGATCATCTTACCCCGGGTCCTCTTTCATGTTTATCTTCTTTAGGTGTATAGATTTCTCTACCTAGCAGTGTATCAAAGCAGATACTGAGACTCATAACCAAACTTTCGGCAGAGTTCAGGGAATCATATGAAAGAAGGGGGAGTTAATATGACTTGGAGAGGACAGGAGCTCCACAAGGACCATATATATCTGGACACAGCGTTTTTTTTTTTTTTTTTTTTTCTGAGACTGTTTCTCCAACCAAGGACCATGTATGGATATAACCTAGAACCTCTGCTCAGATGTAGTCCATGGGAGCTCAGTATCTAAGTGTGTTTCCTAGTAAGGGGAACAGGGACTATTTCTGACATGACCTCAATGGCAGGCTCTTTGACCTTCCCCTACCCCCTGAGGGAGGAGCAGCCCTGCTAGGCCACATAGGAGGACTTTGCACCCAGTCCTGAAGATACCTGGTAAATCAGGGCCAGATGAAAGGGGAGGATCCTCCCCTATCAGTAGATTTGGAAAGGGGCAGAGAGGAGATGAGGGAGGGAGGGTGGGATTGGGAGGGAATGAGGGAGCGGGAAACAGCTGGGATACAGAGTTAACAAAATGTAACTAAAAAGAAAATAATAATAATAATAAACAGTTTCTTGGGATGTAAATTCAAATTTTTAGATTTCATGTTGATAAAATCCACGTCAATTAGCTCTCTGCTACAGTAATAAAATACATGATATAATCAACAAAAGGGAAGGTTGTTTAGAATTATGTTTAGATGTTCAACTTAACAGGTTGTTGCTTTGAGGTCTGTGGTTAGGCAGTATGTCTGGGTGATTGTAAGAGGCTGAGTAAGTGGCTCACTGCCTGCGACTTGGAATTAAAAGAAGAAGGGCTACGCTCTCCATATCTGCATCAGAAGCTCATCTCTAGGAATCTAACTTCCACTTACATGCTCCACCTCTTAAGCTTTCATCCTCCCCCAACAATGCACAGACTGAGGATCTAGCCTTTAGTGCATGGATCAGTGGCCTTCAATGTCTGATAGTAATAAAAGATAAGGCTATGAGTCTGAGAAAAAGGCATTTGCATGAAAGGAATAGGAGGAAGAAAGGCTGGGGTGGAAATCATGTAAATACAATATGCATGTATGAACTTCTCAGCAAAAATAAAATATCCAAACTATAGCAATGTAGGAAACTGCTTTTATTAATGTTAAAATATCTCTCCATGGGAAATGTAAAAATCTACAGAAAAGAATATACACTTAAATTATGCAAAACAAGTATAAAATCAGGTAGAAATGTACTTGGGTCTTTTATAGATATTTTCAGAAACTCTCTGAGGCAGCAAAATGTCTGTGCAGCAGCTAAGTCCATATATCTTTGCCTATTCCTGCTCAGAATAGCCAAGCAACAGAACTGTTGACTTTTACCGTTAGCTCTTTCAAGGACAGTTTCCTCATTCTGAGAGGTGCTTCAGCCCTAACTTGTGAATGCCTGTTTGTTTTCATAATTTCATTTCAGAGAGCATGAATGAATTCTTAGCAGACAGTCGGCAATTAATGAGATAAATTGGCTTATAGTTTTCTTATCAATCTTTTAAATGAGAAATCAAATGAATTATTCAAAGAACATAGCAAACTCTTTGCAAGAATATATATCTTCTAATAATGGAATTACCTTATTCTGACTCTAAAATATCTGCAATTTGCTAATGTAAAATACAGTCTGATTGAAGTTGTTGTACCATAGTTTTCTATAGATACAAAATGATAGCTATAAGCACAGTAAGCTATCTTTCAGCAGTTCATGTGTGTGTGTGTGTGTGTGTGTGTGTGTGTGTGTGTGTGTGTGTTGAGAGCATTGTAACAGGGAAGTGTCAAATTTCCACCTATATTAATTATCACTAATCATAGATTTTGTTCAGAAAACAAATTAAGTCAATTTTATTTCCAACACAATTATTTTATTTTTGATATGTAATGCTTTGATTTGTACTGCAAAGTGAAGAATAAAGAAAAGAAAACAGAAGTTAAAGCTTTATGATAAGTATCTTTACTCCTGTTGAGTAACTCAATGCCCAAGCCCTCTCCATGATTTTAACTTAAAGATGTGGCCACCTGGAAATACTTATTTATCTTCTATTCTTCTGGTGTTTGTTTTAGGAAATGAAAAGCTATATGTTGTTATCCCTGGAAAATATTAAGTTTTAGAAAAGGCTTGGATTAGCACCTTTGGAAAGTAGTTCTGACACTGGGGAAACTGGTAGAGACATTAACAACAGAAATAAAGAATATTAGGAGCTGAATTATGCCTACTAAAAAACTGAGTCTGAAACTGCGATCCTAAATACCTTAGAAAGTAATATATAATCTGGTTTGAAACTATTGTGGATTCTGTACAGACATCTGATGGGGACTTGAACCCCATCTTGTTGGGGAAGGACTACAAACAGGGATATTAAACAAAGAAGAGGTCATTAGACAAATCCAACCTGTCTAGTGTCCTTCTTAGAAGAGTAAAGTTAGTCACATCCTGAGATACCAAGAACGCTAATAGAGGAAACACCACATCAGGATGCAGCAGGAAAGTGGCCAAGGAGAAAACTTAAGAGTACCCATTCCTGCCACACTTTGACCACAACATAAGTTGTGCTATTTGAGTCACTAGTCTGTGGTTCAGGAGTGGACTTACCTCCCAAAGATAAGGGAAAAAAGAAATGTTCTCTTCTTTGTGTTCACATGCAAAGAGATGGTTCCCAGGTCATTAAGAAGAGAGTGCTGGCTTGTAAAGCTGGAAACCTTACATAGCACACCCATCCTTTAGTAACCTAGGGATATCAGTTACAGGATACCCAGAAATACCCAAAACATGAATATTATGTAAAACGATGGAATATTTACTTATAATATGTCTACATCCTTCCATATCCTTTTCAATCACTATTAAGTTACTTATTCTACCTAATAAAAAGGCTTCTTTTTCTCTTTACTATATTTACAGAAATAATGACCAGAAAATCTGTATATGCTCAGGAAAAAGAATTTGGTTAAATTATTTGGAGTCAGTAGTTGGTCGAATCTGCTGAAGTGAAATGTGAAGTTTCAGATATAGAGAAACAATTTACATTTGCAAGTTTTCTGAAGCAAATTCTATCAGGGGTGGAGAGGGACATACAAGACCAATAGTCAGGAAGGGATCTGTATAAAGTTGGGTCAAACTGAAGAGAGTGTTACAGCCAGCTCAATCAGCCTTCTGTTACAGGTCAGTCTCTTCATCTTCAAAGACCCAGTTTCCCAGCAATTGATTCCTTCCTGTATTTTCACAATTTGGAGCACTGAAAGCCATTTAATGGTAGTACATCTCAGACTACTTTACTAAAACAAGCTTAGCCATCCACAGAGGCCAAGCAGGAACAATCAGAAGGTGATGGGGTGGAAGTTATTCATCACAAATTGAACCTTAAGTTGGACCTCATTGTCTGTATTCCATTTCCCCACCTCAAATCATTCAGAGCCAAATAATTCCTCTTTAAGTGCTTGCCAAACAGGAAAAAAAAAAGTTTTGTTTTGTTTAAATTCTCAGTCTTTATTTTTACATAACCACGCTTTAAAATTGTTGCCACTATAGAAAAGAGGTAATGGTTTGTTTTCCTTCTCAGGCCTCTGCTAGGATGCATTTCAGCACTGAGAGAAAATCTCTCTCTGCCTTGCATCCCCAGGAAAGTGAGTGCTGGTCTGAAAGAATCCACAGGTAGATGAGAAATTAGATGTAACCATCGTGTACAAAACACAGTGGGACACAACTGCCAGAGAGGCACATAATCACAACTCACGTTATAGTTCTGAGTAATAGCTACGAAGTAAATTAGCTGTCTGTGGCTGTTAGTAAATGTCATAAGTGAAGATAAGTCCTGGCTTTGAGGTAAAAGCTCAGTGTTTCAGATGAACCCTGGGGGAGCATCCGTTCTTTACAAGCCACAATAGCAGGGCTGAAAAACTTCCTCTTTTCTTAGGGTAATGAACTAAGTGACTAAATAGAACAACTGATCTTCCCAGGGTGTGCCATCATGGGACTATGGAGGAAGGAGATTTAATGCTGTGATCTTTGCTTCATTGTTTGGTGGAAAGAATCCAGTTTAAAATAAAGACACATCCGACATGCAGAAATGCATTGTCTCTTCTATTTTATAAATATTTTATGATAATTACCTGCTTCCTCTTGGGAAAAGTACATTCAAACAGTGCTCTGAATGACATCAATTAGCTTTCTGCTCTCCATTTTCTATTATACCACTTTGGAAGGATAGACTATAGGAGGATAAATTGGAACCTTTAGAGGATTTGGAATTCATACCTGAAACCAGCTGAAGAAACCAGAAATGGGAATCTGGTTATGCTATCTAGCACAGAGAAGTTAGCTTTCTTGTACTTTGAGTCCTTGCTAATCTTTACCTTTGAACTAATTCAATTCAGGTGCTTGTTGTGGTCAGCCTATGCCCAACTCTACATTACTCCATATTGTACAAAGTAGTCTTTTGTTAGTCTGTGCAAGGCCTTGAAAGACTCCATTTTACAAATAGCTGTGAACTCCATTTTGAGGGAGAAGGCTGACAGCGGCCTGTACGTGGATCCAGAAATAGCACCATCAGTCAGACACCTCCTGTCCATCAAGGACTGCTATCTGACCTATCCCTGGGAACAGAAAAAGAGGGGCCTTGTGAGTTTACTGTGGTGAACTAAAGCCATGAGCATTCATCAGTGTATTAAAACCACATCAAGCAAAACAGGCCCAGAAACTTCCTTGATATACCAGACCAGGGAAGGGTTGTAACTCTCTCACATGGGCCTCATGACGTGATGAACACTAGCACTGCTATGCACACCCCTAATCAGCCTATCGTCTGATACTTGGCGTGTGGATCAAAGATCAAGGGGTCCCTGACTCAGCTTGGTCTCCTACTGTTGGCATGGTCTAATTGAATGAGTCCTGGTGTACCTGCCCTCCCATGTGGACTGGACCTGGCCTTCCCTGATTCTGATGTGTTCCTGCTCCCAGGTTCAACCTTTCTTCTCTGAGCTGAGCTTTGCAGCTTTGTGCCCTCTATTACCCAGCAGCAGCAGCTGCCTCCTGGCACTAGCTACCTCCATTGTTGCAGTACAGATTCTGTATTAACCAGTCTCTGACATTCCTTAAAACTCTGCGACAGCTTCCTTAAGTTGTACTTATTCTGTATCCAAATATACATGTGCAGAAATAAATAGGTATATTTACTGTGCACCGTGTGATTAGAAGCTGATAATAGCAATTAAGATTCAGAAACTGCATTCACCTTAGCGGTGCCAGGGTAGGCAGAGGATATGACAAATTGATGTCACTGAAATCACTAAACTGATGAATTTATTGTTTCTCAATAAATTCTGACATTATGGAAAGGCATGTATGTTCATCTATGTTCCTGCCACAGTGCTAACAACAGTGTCTATGTCTGCATCTGAAGCTCCATGGCCCTTAGAAGCAAGGCCTAGACCAGAAAGGCAAACTGGACTCCCACCTCCAGTGTTCCACCGACACTGAAACTCAGTGACTTTGGTATATCCCTAGGCACACACCTTATCTAGTTTTGATTTTATCCATGGCATGTTGTATAGATATTTCCTCCAAATTAAAACACTATTAGTATGATGATGATGGAGGAGGAGGAAGAAGAAAAGTTTTTTCAATGTTTAGGGATCAGAAGCTCAAAGATTTACAAAATTGACACAGCTTTTTCTCATGGTTTTACATGCAGTAAACACTTGCTAGGCAAAGGAGACTGCCAAGATGTCTGCCAGTCTTATGTGCACAGAGCTCTACTGAACACAGTTTCCATGAACCATCCATCACCTTTGCTGGGGTGAACTTCTTTAGTGACTGTATCTCCCTTTAGGCCACCAAGCATCTTTAACTCCAAACCTATAAAAACTCCCTGAGCAACCCCAATGAACTCACTGGTTTACTAAAATCGAATTGGGTGGAATCTGTTCTTTGATCTGTAACCTGTACCCTATCTGAGTTGAATAGGAATATTTCCCAAGCAAAGCCCTGACACAGATGTCCTGCAATCCATCACTGTGGCCTTAATACAATACAATAATTTGGCCCTTAAAGCAGTAAAAATCTTTGCTGATAAAATCAGACATAATTTGTTTGACTCTAGAAGGATTCAGTCCTCTTGCATCTCTTTTCTTGGGAAGAGACGCTGAGGGAGCCAGTGTTTGAATCACATAGGAAAGAAAGGTGACTCATTTCAAGGATTGATGCTACAACAGGAAGAAACTACAGGAGAAACAGGAAAAACTGCAACAAGAAGGAGATTGGGGGTAATATGGAGTGTTTTATTAAAAGGCAGCATGTGAGTGTCAGAGAAAGAAATAGTAAGCAATAATTGTAAAGAATAGAAAATACAGAAGAAGCCAAACATAAACTTCAGCTGTTTAAGAAATATTCTGTATCTGGGTCTGCCCTGAGGGTCATGATGTTATCTCTGCAGAGAGCAGACCTTACTCTATGACTCTTCATTCCAGAGCTCAGGGGCTTTGGGAGTTGTATTGATTTTCTTTTTCTGCCTGACCAGGAAACCTAACAAACACAGTCATATTGTTTCCATGGTTAGATGTGCTTAGAATTCCAAATCAGCTTACATGTTTGTGTGACAGATTGGGGCTACCTTAAATGGAAACCAAAGCATGCCATTTATTTAAAAGTAACTTCTGCTTGCCTGGTATGTGTTTCCATTCTGCTTTGCTAGATTAAACAAAAATGAAAAAAAAAAAAAAAAAATAAAGAAGGGGAAAAAGAAAGGCTAGGAAGACAGAAAGAAAGAAAGAAAGAAAGAAAGAAAGAAAGAAAGAAAGAAAGAAAGAAAGAAAGAAAGGAAGGAAGGAAGGAAGGAAGGAAGGAAGGAAGGAAGGAAGGAAGGAAGGAAG
>NW_026596079.1:33420807-33431183 GCF_907164565.1 Psammomys obesus | reverse complement strand
AAGGAAGGAAGGAAGGAAGGAAGGAAGGAAGGAAGGAAGGAAGGAAGAAAGGAAGAAATAAAAGAAAGAAAGATCATGAAATAAGAATGTTGCCTAGGATTCTAGTTGTTTAAAGCAGGTTGCATGGCAACTAAAGGACCCAAGTTTTCAGACTTAAGTGTGTGCTGATTAATGTCAAGGGGGCAGAGGCACCGACAGGGAGCTGATTGTATCTTAAAAAATGTCACCTTAGTAATACTATTGGTAGGCTTCGTTAAAGTTTAAAATAAACTTTTTTAAAAATAATAAAGCTGGTTGATTTTCCAATTAGATTCAGAATGACTCAGTTTCCACAGGTATTATAACACAAAGTAAATTAAACATTTATGAGATGTCTTATAAACACCATCTAATTTTATTTTTAAAGTAACTATGATAAAGATTTAATTTTCATTTTTTGACTCTGGAAATTGAGGAAGAAAAAATCTAAATTTACTCAATTTATAAGTGATAGATATAACTTTCATTTAAATAGTTGTATCATCCTTGCCCCCTTTTTAAAATAAATTACAAGAGTAAAAAAATATTTTTAAATTTTTCTTCACAATTTCTTCAATATATATCTTGATTAAAGACCCCTCCCTCATCTCTACCAGTCCCACCCTCCCTCCCTCTTCCCCTCCTCCCCTTTCCCTAGTCCACTGAAAGAAGGAGTTCTCCACTCTTGCTATCTGTCCATAACTTGTTAAGTCTCATCCATCACGACTGCTTGGATCCTCTTCCTCCATGGCCTAACAAGGCTGCATCATCAAGGGCAAGTGATCAGGGAGCAGTCAACTGAGTTCATGGTAGAGGCAGCCCCTGATCCTCTCCCTCAGAAATCCACATGGAGACTGAGCTGCCAATCAGCAACATCTGAGCACAGTGTCTAGGTCCTCTCCATGCATGGTCCTCCATTGGTGCATCAGTCTCTGCAGGACCCCCTGGGCTCAGATCCTTTAGCTTTGTTAGTCTCCTTGTGAGGTTTCTGTTCCCTCCATGTTTCTCTATCCCCACCCTTCTCTTCTTCCATGAGATTCCCTGCACTCTGCCTAAAGTTTGGCCTTGAGTCTCAGCATCTGCTTTGATCCCCTGTTGGGTGGAGCCTTTCAGAGGACCCTCTATAGTAGGCTCCCATCCTGTTTCCTCTCTTCCACTGCTTCTGGTATCTATCCTGTTTGCCATTCTAAATGAGATTTAAACATCCTTCCTAGCATTCTCCTTAGTGTTTAGTGTCTTTAGGTCTGTAGATGTCTGTAGATATCATATGGCTAATATCTGCTTATAAGGAAGAACGGATACAGAAATTGTGGTACATCTACACAATGGAATACTACTCAGCTATTAAATACAAGGAAATCATGAAATTTGCAGACAAATGGTGGGAACTAGAAGAGATCATCCTGAGTGAGGTAACCCACAAACAGAAAAATAGGCCTGGGATATACACTCATCTTTGCCCTTTCTTAACATGCCACGTTTCTTTGTTTTCTAGTAGTTCTTCAAATATGTAACTTGGTGCACAGATGGTCTTTTGAATTTTATAATTTAGGAGACTAATTCTCTAAATATATTTCCATGGTCCTTCAGAGAGCAAGTAGCAGACTACATTATAACAACAGCTATATGATATTAAATTAAAATAACTTAAAGTCAAGACATTGAAATCCATCTTCTTTTTTATCTCCACTAAGCTGACACACAGTGTATTACTTCCCAACCTGAACTACAGGAGAATTCTCTCTCTCTCTCTCTCTTTCTCTCTCTTCCTCTTCCCCCTCACATACACACACATACACACACACCAGGCTTCTGTCATCCTCAAATTTGTCTTTTCTTTCTTCTTCCTCAAACCATATTTTTAAATCTGTACACTCGTAGAAAATTACCTTTTATCATGCCAATACAAGATATGGGTGCTTACATGTTTCCTATGAGACAGAAATTCCAGATCAACAGAATAGCTCCTTCTTTTTAGAATATAAACCATTGAGGCGAAGATGGTGAAGGAAGTATACATTTGAACCATTGCCTTTTCCACAGTCCCAAAATCTTATACTAAATAAACAAAGGCAATAAAATAACACAGAACTCCTGTGGAACATAGCCACATGCTCACATTTGTAGCAAATACATAACCATAGATCAGAACACTAACAGAACGAAATCCCATGCTCCCAGAGAGCATGAACATTAAATTTAAGTTTCTTCTAACATCAGAGAATAGAAAGGTTGTGTGTTAATGGTTTGGAAAATCTTAAGTATATGAGACAATATAGTAGAAATAACACAGAAAGGTTTTTCAGCACAGTGTCCTCATTTATGACATTATATTTACTTAACATAAACTTTACACTAAAGAATACACACATAGAAACACACACACATATATAATGCACAGTGATTTCTTCATACAATTTAAAGTATATAATTACTACCAATAATTGAAGCTCAAGAAGACTTTTTTTGGCACAGCAATCCTTACTTAATTTCTTAGATTGCTTCTCTAATAAATTAACAATATTATTTCTACTGGCTTAAGAAAATATTGGCATACTTTTGACCTAAACTTGACCATGAATCAATCATTACAGCTAGTGGAAAGTTGATATTCTAAGGGCAAGCCAAGTTTGGATCATTTAAGAGGACACTGTAGTTCTAATTTGAAATGTCAGATACATCAAAAAGAAAAGACACATTAAGCTAATTACCCTAATCATTAATTAATTAATTAATTAATTTTATTTCCTTTGTATCCCAGTTGTAGCCCTCTCCCTCCTTTCCTCCCAGTCCCACCTTTCTTCCCTCTTCTCCTCCTATGCCCCTTCCCAAGTCCACTGATAGGGAAGGTCCTCCTCCCCTCTATCTGACCCTAGCCCATCAGGTCTCATCAGGGTTGGCTGCATCATCTTCCTTTCCCTAGTAAGTGGATCAGTGACTGTCTCTGACATGAACGCAGTGGCTGGCTCTTTGATCATCTTTCCCTGGGGGTGGGGGTGGGGGGTTGCAGCCTTGCCTAATCATTCTTTCAAAGGAGAATATAACTTGATTCCTTGAGAAATTATTTTAATACAAAGAAACCTGAGAGCATAATTTAGAAAATATAAAAGAAACAGTATATATCAAAGTCATAGCTGTTGGTTGGGGTATGAGTAAAGTGCTTTTGATGGTGTACAGAGAATTATGGGTAGATGCAATAAAGCAAAAGACACCTTTACTTTAAAGTACATTTAGTAAGTGTCATGTTGTGTTGAAGAAAAGGTTGGCAGGAGAGAGTGCTGATTGAGCAAGCTTTGATTAATAAAAGAGGGCAATATAATCACAAGTCAGAGAGGACTAACTGAGCCACATCCTCCAGGTTGGCACAACCCCTGTAGCTCTTACTGCAGAGACTATAATGCCAACAAGAAAGCATCTGGCCAACAAGAACTTTAAAGTAGGACATAGCTGATTCAACCTATGGAAGTCATTCAACACCATAAATCATTCACTTCTTACTGACTGGATCCTTCCACTTAGAATGTGAGCTGCTATAACTCTTCACTCTGAGAAATCCAAAGACTTGCACCAGTGTTTAAGACTGTCTTTTGTCTCTGGAGCAGAGGCAACTCAATATGAAACTGAAGTGTGGGAAGGACAAATTGACAAAGAAGCTGTGAAGAGTGGAGCCCAGCAGTAGAAAACAGTGGCCAGATCTGAATTCCCCAGCAAAAGGCAGACAACAGACTTTGATGGAGGAACTATCATTCTAGGCACCAAAACCAGTCTCTGAGAAATGTTAAGTCTCTTTTAATCTCCAGGAAGCACTGGCCAAATGGAGACACCAAAGTCTTTAATTCCAGTGTTTCCCACTCTCTTGGTGAAAGAAAGGGCTCAAAGCAAAGTTAGTATCACAATGATGAATTAAAATTAAGCTGTTATTAATTTAGATATCCTTCAGACTACCTTGCTATAACCATGGGCTAAAATATTAAAATACTGAGAGTCTGTGAGATACCTCAGCAGGTCAAGGTGCTTGCTACCAAGGATCCCAACCTAATTTCCATATCTGGGACACACAGGGTAGAAGAAAAAAATCTGACTTGAGAAAGGTCTCCTGACCTCCACTGATGCATGCACTCACTCACGCACTCACGCACACACGCAAGCGCACACACACGCACACACACACACACACTTCTGTTCATCTTTTAGATATACCTGTCTGATGAACATTTCAATAATGTGTACAATGTATTTTAATCATGTCGATCCTCCCATTTCTCCTTCCAACTACCCAGTTCACCTGTTTGCTTTCCAACTTTATGGACTCTGTCTCTGCCTCCATCTCAGACTCTGCCTCAGAATCTGAATCAATCCTATGGATTCAAATCAGTGCTACTCATGCCTGTGTATATATAACTGTGGAGCCATCCAGTGGAGAAGGGGCAACTGTCAGTGGACATACTCTGCTCTTTAAATTTTAAACGAGAACTATGGCTTTGAATTCTCTGAAGCAACACTGTGCTGGAGATAGACTGCATTCTTCATTTGTTTATTATGTGGCCACCAGGTAGCAAAAATCTGTAGCTTCTATTGAGTTCACTCTCACCCAGTGTAAAGAAAGAGAGAAGATGCTTAAATCTCATTCAGAATGGCAAAAAGGATAGACACCAGAAGAGGTAGCAGAGAGGAAACAGCATATGAGCCTACTATAGAAGGTCCTCTGAAAGGCTCCACCCAACAGGGGATCCAAGCAGATTCTGAGACTCTGCAGGGAGTCTTATGGAAGAAGGGGGGCGATGGGAAGAGAGGGACATGGAGGGGACAGGAGCCCTACAAGGAGACCAACAAAGCCAAAGGATCTGAGACTAGGGAATCCTACAGAGACCGATGCAACAACGGAGGACCATGCATAGAGACGACCTAGACCTCCCATTTAGATGTGGCCAGATTGGCAGCTCAGTCTCCATGTGGATCTCTGCATGAGGGAAGCAGGGGCTGTCTCTATCATGAACTCGGTTGCTTGAGCTTTGATCACTCACCCCTGCTGGTGCGGCCTTACCAGGTCATGGAGGAAGAGGATCCAGGCAGTCCTGACGAGACTTAACAAGCTATGGGGAGATGACAATAGTGGAGAACTAGCCCTTTCAGTGGACTAGGAGAAGGGATTGGGGGCGGGGGGGGGGAGAGGGAGGAAGGGTAAGTATTGGGGGAAGTTGAGGGAGGAGGCTTCAATCAGATATATAATGAATACATTGTGAAAAAATTAAAAAAAAACAAAATAGATAAAAGATCACACACAGAGAGAGAAGAAAGCTATGAAACCTTTTCTGAGATAAACTGCAGAGTAGTCTCTCCTTAGGGAACTATGTAAATCTTAATACATACATTCAGATTACATTTTCTATTCAAGTTAAGAAATTGTTAGTAACTTTATAATTCTACATTTTCATCACCATTTGCAGATATAGGTTCTGATATTTGTATAAAATTCACCTTCAAACAAAATCCATCTCTTCTGTGAAAGACAAGTGACACATGAGTGAACAAATGGTGTGTAGATGAGGGAAGAAGGGTGGAACACTGTTTAGAAAAGTCTTCCTGTGACTCAGCTGGACAGACTGATATTCCTGTTGCTTAGCTGATGTGAAAAGAGGAAGATTCAAAAGCCTGATTATGTGCTCCTGCATGAGGTGAAAAATCCACCTTTCCCAGGAAAGGCGCCAGGTGTTCTCCAATAAGTCACATGTTGGATAGAATTGTTTAGCTCTTTTCTGCTTCCATAATAAGTCAGATGACAAATAACAAATAAATTAAGCCACTCATTTTGCCCTTTTACATTTAAAACTGAGTAAAACACTCCTTCCCCCAGCATTTTATTTTTATTTTTTTATTTATTACAATTTATTCACTTTGTATCCCAGCTTAGCCCTTCCCTCATCCACTCCCAATCCCACCCTCCTTTCCCCTTCTTCTCTTATGCCTCTGTGCAAGTCTACTGATAGGGGAGGTCCTCCTCCCCTTCCATCTGACCCTAGTCTATCAGGTCTCATCAGGACTAGCTACATCCTCTTACTCTGTTGCCTGGTAAGGCTGTACCCTCACCCCCATGAGGAAGTGGGTCCCTAGTAAGGGGAATAGGGGCCATCTCTGACATGGTTAAAACACTCTGAAGACTGGCATTGTTCTTTTGAAAAAATGCCTTTCAATGATACAGAAGAATAGAGTCACATAATAGTTCTAAATTTAACTTAATTATAAAATTATATGTTTTCTCAATATATTAGTAATGTTTAGTAATTTAAATATTACAGTCTGACATTTAATTTTACATAGTAAAGCACCTCACAATAGTTTTTATTAATGTGGGCTTCAGAAATAAATTATAAATAGCATCTCAAAATGTATTTATTGGCTTAAGATAATAGCACTGCACAGTTATGCACAACCTATTCTCCTCAAAGACCCAATGAAAAAGGAATGAGACAAATTATATTCTGTCATTAGCGAAACTGAGGTCAGGGAGCCAGAAGACACTCATACATGCACCTCACCCCCACCTCACACACCATTTGTCTTTAAATACAATCACCATTTTTACTTTTTCTGCCATTTTTAAATGTTAACTATTAAAAATCAAAACATTAAAAATTAGCATTTGCCTCATAGAAACTTATTGAGAAATTGGCTTTCACACGGTGCAAACTACTTGCTATTATTTTTACTCACTTATTCTTTAACTATAAATAACTATATCACTCTTGCAATACTAAGCCTCCCTTCAGTACATGTCACTTAACTGTGATCTAAGGAAAAATAGCTGCCTTTTGGCAAAAGCCTTGATTTAAGGTAATACACAAGGAACATTCCCCTGGCAAGCACAAATTTCTGGCTTCAATCTATATTAGTGAAATATTTTAATTAATTAAAATTAAAAAGAAGAGAAAACATCTCTGTCAGACTTTCTCTTTTGCTGTTCTTCACCATAGTTAAAAAATCAATTCATATGACCAATACTGAGTTTAATCTTTAGTTAAGATAAACAGTAAACCACATATATATATAGAGCAGTTGCTGCTCTAAGTGGGCTCTTCACTGAAAAGCTGTATAAGATCCAATGAGCAGCCATTGGTGTCATGTCTTAAAGGTAAAATTTAAAAGACAAGAAAGATAATACATATTTCTATTTTTAAATTATTTTGGTAAGTTATACATTTTAATTTTCATTTCCCTGTTGACTAAGGATATTGAGCATTTCTTTAAGTATTTCTCTGCCATTTGGGATTCCTCTATTGAGAATTCTCTATTTAGCTCAGTACCCCATTTTTTAATTGGATTGCTTGATTTGTTGCTGTTTGGCTTCTTGAGTTCTTTATATATTTTGAATATTAGCCTTCTTTCAGATATAGGTGGGAATGTAAACTTGTACAACCACTTTGGAAATCAGTCTGATGCTTTCTCAATTAGGAATAGCGCTACCTCAAGATATACCTATACCACTCTTAGGCATATATCCAAAATATGTTCAAGTATACAACAAGAACATTTGCTCAACCATGTTCGTAGCAGCTCTATTAGTAACAGCCAGATTCTAGAAACAACCCAGTTGTCCTTCAGTTGATAAATGGATACAGAAATTGTGGAACATTTACACAATGGGATACTACTTAGCACTTAAACACAAGGAAATCATGAAATTTGAAGGAAATGGGGAAACTAGAAAAGATCATCCTGAGTGAGCTAGCCCAGAAGCAGAAACACACACATAGTATATACTCACTTATAAGTGGATACTAGACATA
Organism: Psammomys obesus; assembly: GCF_907164565.1. Taxonomy (NCBI): domain Eukaryota; kingdom Metazoa; phylum Chordata; class Mammalia; order Rodentia; family Muridae; genus Psammomys; species Psammomys obesus. The sequence continues at coordinate 33,423,381 of NW_026596079.1, read as the reverse complement.
TAATATAGAATAATCATACTAAAATCTGTACACCTAAAGAAGCTAAGCAAGAGGGTAAGAATCTCAATCCTCATTTAGAAAGGCAAACAGGATAGACATCAGAAGAAGATGAAAACAAGGAACAAGACAAGAGCCTACCACAGAGGGCCTCTGAAAGATTCTACCTAGCAAGGTATCAAAGCAGAGGCTGAGACTCATAACCAAACTTTGGGCACAGTGCAGGGAATCTTATGAAAGAAGGGGAAGATCGAAAGACTTGGAAGGATCTGGAGCTCCACAAGGAGAACAACAGAACCAAAAAGTCTGGGCCCGGAGGTCTTTTCTGAGACTGATACTCTAGCCAAGGACCATTCATGGAAGTAACCTAGAACCCCAGCACAGATATAACCTGTGGTAGCTCAGTATCCAAGTGGGTTCCCTAATAAGGGGAACAGAGGCTGTCTCTGACAGACATGAACTCACTGTCTGGCTCTTTGATCACCTTCCCTTGAGTGCAGGGTGGCAGGGGCAGCCTTACCATGTCACAGAGAAAGATAATGGCAGAGAGTCCTGATGAAACCTGATAGGCCACGTTCAGATGAAGAGGGAGGAGGACCTTCCCTTCCATCTCTAAGAGTAAAGGACATGGGAGGAGATGAGGGAGGGAAGGAGGGTGGGGATGGAAGGGGACCAGGGTGGGGGTTACAGCTGGGATACAAATTGAATAAATTGTAATAAATAAAAATATATTAAAAAAGAAGGAATATTTATATATTTTATTTAAATGTTTTTATTTAAATTAATTATTTAAGCTCATGCAGACACAGCTTTTAAGAAAGGATTAAATATATAGATATATTGAAGTCCTGTACAGTCAGGCTTCTCTGAAGATTTTCTTAATTACAAGAAGATAGAAGCCCCACCTCTACCAGAGGCCAAGACAGCACCCAGATCCCCAGGCAAGCCTCCTGACCCTGAACGACCACCACTCCCCCAGTGCCCACTCAGCCTACCCCTGGGAGCCCTTCCTCTCCTCATCACCTTATTCTGGCCCATACCTCCGGCAAAAACCCTCTACTCTACCAGAAGCCATGCTTGCACCCAGATCTTCCATTTGCAGATCACCAACACTCCCCTAGTTTCCATACAGCTTACCTTCAACAGTTCCTCCTCCTCTCATCACCATACTCCAGCCAGTACCTCCAGAGGAAAACATTTGCTTCACCAGAAGCCACACCAGCACCCTGAAGCCCAGAGACTCATCAGCTAAACCCAAGAACTTCAGCCCACAACTCTGGTAGAACTTCCTGCTCAACAAAAGGCCACCCCAGCTATTAGAAGTCCTCCCTCAACTCAGATGAAGACTCTGAATTCAACCATAGTCCACTCTGGCCAGAAGAGCGGAGGGGAAATAAAAACCAAGGAATAAAATATCCATCCAACAAAGTCAAAGTCATAAGTTGCCACCTAGACCTATAATCACCCCAAACTCAGGTGCCTTGGTGTTAGTTTAAGAACATAACAGCAACCAGAGCAATATATCACCACCGGTGCTCAGTCCTGAACATTCCAAAACAGATGAATTAAAAAAACCTTAAAAATAACATTACAAAGATGACAGAGGTCTTTAAAGTAAACAGAAGTGAATCCTTTAAAGAAATAAAGGAAAAGACTAAGAAAAAATAGAAGAAATAAGTAAATCCCTTAAGGAAAGCCAAGAAAAAAAATGAACAAATAGTTGAAGAAAATGAATAAAATACTTGTGATTTAAAAATTGGAAATAGAAGCAATAAAGAAAACATAAACTGAGAGAATTCTGGAATTGGACAATCTAGGTAAGAAAAGAGGAACTACAGGCAAACAGAATATAAGAGATGGAAGAGAGAATCTCAGGCATTGGAGATATAATAGAAAAATAAATACATCAGTCAAAAAAATTTAAACAAGCAAAACACCTGACACCAAACATCCAAGATAACTGGATCACTATGAAATGGCCAAACCTAAGAATAATAGAAATAGAAGAAGAATCCAAGCTCATGAATCTCATGAATCACGTGAAAGAAGGAGGAGTTACTATGACCTGGAGAGGACAGGAGCTCCACAAGAACCAAATATATCAGGGCCCAGGGGTCTTTTCTGAGACTGTTTCTTCAACCAAGGATCATGGATGTATATAACCTAGAACTCCTCACCAGATATAGACCATCACAGCTCAGTATCCAAGTGGGTTCCCTAGTTAGGGGAACAGGGAATTTCTCAGACATGAACTCAATGACTGGCTCTTTGATACCCCCCCACCACACACACAGGGAGAAGCAGCCTTGCTAGGCCACAGAAGAGGACATTGTAGCCAGTCCTGAAGAGACCTGATAAGCTAGGATCAAATGGAAGGGGAGGAGGACCTCTTCTCATCAGTGGATTTAGAGAGGAGCAGGAAGGAGATAAGGGAGGGAGAGTGGGATTGGGAGAGAATGAGGGATGGGGCTACAGCTAGGATACAAAGTAAATAAACTGTAATTAATAAAATAATAATAATAATAGATAGATAGATAGATAGATAGATAGATAGATAGATAGATAGATAGATAGATA
>NW_026596079.1:33418964-33420797 GCF_907164565.1 Psammomys obesus | reverse complement strand
ATAGATAGATAGATAGATAGATAGATAGATAGATAGATAGATAGATACAGGGAAAGAAAGCCTCCCAAACAAAACAGCCCAAGGCCACAGGGTTTTAGTGCAGAATTCTACCAGATCTTCAAAGAAGAGCCAACACCAACACTTCTCAAATTATTTTTTAAAGTTTTATTTTTTATATTAAATATAGTTTATTTACTTTGTATCCCAGCTGTAGCCCCCTCTCTCATTCCCTCCCAACCCCACTCTCCCTCCCTCATCTCTTCCTATGGCCCTTTCCAAGTCCACTGAGAAGGTAGATCCTCCTCCCCTTCCATCTAACCTTAGCCCATCAGGTCTCTTCAGGACTGTCTGCATTGTCTTCCTCTGTTGCCTGGTAAGGCTCCTCTCTCATCAGAGGGAGCTGATCAAAGAGTCAGCTACTGAGTTCATGTCCTTGTTCCCCTTACAAATTATTTCACAAAACAGAAATAGAAGGAGCATTGCCTAATTTATTTCCTGAGGCCATGTGTGATACCCAAACCACACAAAAATTCAAAGAAGTAAGAAAATTACAAATCCAATTTTCCTCATGAATACTGATGCAGAATAAAATAATCAATAAAAAAATCACAAACCAAATCCAAGTACACGTCAAAAAGATCATCCATTATTATCAAGTAGGCTTCATCCCAGAGAATCAGGGATTGGTCAACATATGAAAATATGTCAATATAATACAGCATTTAAACAAACTGAAAGAAACAAACCATATGATCATCCCATTATTTGCTGGAAAAGCCTTGGACATATTTTAACAAAACCCTTCATAATAAAAATGTTGGAGAGATCAAAGATACAAGGGGCATACTTAAACATAATAAAGACAATTTATAACAAGCCTATATCCAGTTTGATGGATAAAATCTCAAACAATTCTACTAAAAGATTGGCCATACTCTCCATGTCTTTTCAGTATAGTACTTGAAAGTCTTGCTAGATCAGTAAGACAACTGAAATAGATACATTTGGAAAGGAAGAAGTTAAAGTACCACTATTTACAGATGATATGATAGTATATATAAGCTATCTCCAAAAATTCTACCAGGGAATTCCTATAGCTGATAAATACCTTCAGCACATTGGCTCGATAAAAGGTTAACACACCTCCACACATAAATAAATAACTCTCCTGTATACAAATGACAACTTACCTGAGAAAGAAAGCAGGGAACCAACACTTTTCAGAATAACCTCAGAATATAAAGTATTTTAGAGAAACTCTAGTCAATCAAGTGAAAGATCTGTATGAAAATAACTCCAAGTCTTTTTAAAATTAATTAATTAATGAATTAATTCACTTTACATCCCGATCATAGCCCCCCTCCCCTTTAGCTCTCCTACCTCCCTTCCTTTCCCTCCCCCACTCCCTTGCTTATTCCTCAGAAAAGGGGAGGTCCCCCTACTAACCCACCTTACTTCACATCATGACTGAGCATGTCCTCTTTCCCTGTGGCATGGCAAGGCAGCCCCACCAGGGGGAAGTGATCAAAAAGCTGGCAACAGAGTTCATGTTAAAGGCAGTCCTTGATTTCCTTACTAGGGAACCTACATAAAGCCTGAGCTTCCCCTAGGCTACATCTGTGTACGGGGCCTAGGTCTAGTTCATGCATGGTCCTTGGTTGGCACTTCACTCTCCAAAAGCCCCTCTGGGCTCTGCTTAGTTGGCTCTGTTGGTCTTCTTGTGGAGCTCCTGTCACCTCCAGGTCCTTTTTTTCCTTCATTTCACTTTTCCACAAGACTACCTATGCTTTGCCCAATGTTTGGCTGTGATCTCAGCATCTGTTCCAGTCTGCT
>NW_026596079.1:33402850-33418954 GCF_907164565.1 Psammomys obesus | reverse complement strand
CTTTGCCCAATGTTTGGCTGTGATCTCAGCATCTGTTCCAGTCTGCTCTTAGAAGACAGCTGTGCTAGGCTCCTGTCTACAAACAGAGCAGAGTATCCTTAATATTGTTAAGTGTCATGGGTTGGCTCTTTCTCTGGGATGGGTCTCAGGTTGGGCCAGACATTGGCTGGACATTCCTCAATTTCTAGGAGATGTGCCTGATTTTGTTGTAACTTGACATTCCATGTTTGATTGCTATCCCTGGGAGTCCTTCTATTTTCTTAAGAGAAATCTAGCAGGAGTGGATCTGGGGGAAAGGAGATAAAGGGAGATGCTGAGAGGTGATGGAGGGGAAACTGCAGCCAGGATATTGGCACATCCACATCCACATCCACTGGAAGAGTGTCAAGAACCAGCGTAGCTGCTTGACACACACAGTTCCAGCAGAGCTGGTCAGATTGCTGAAATTGCTGTCCTTCTATCTATAACTTTTGGGCTTTTGTCTTTGTGTGTTGTACTCTTGGGGACTTTCTGCATTATGATTCATTTTATGTCTTTTCCTCAGAAAATTATGTCTGAGCCTTTTTTAGAAAGATCCTAAGAATAACTTTGCCTGTCTACTCTTTAGAAGTCTTCCTTATGTGCTGGAGATCATTAAGCACAGATAAGCACATAGCTAGATGAAGCCATTACTCCAAGAATCTTCTTGGGGTATGATCCCCTGAGCAAACTCAAATAGTCTAATTGCTGCATGGTAAACATGGGTGATTGACAAGCCCTGACTGGCCAGGAGTAAATGTTAGAGATTCAAGTCCTCTTTTTATTATATGCTTAGAGCTCTCTGAAAATGAAGTTTAAAGACGGGGGTGGGGTAGGGTGGGCAGACAGGGTATATGCCTGGAGAAATAAAACTCAGTAAATAAGATAAATCAACTAAAATAAACTTTTCCTACCTTATAGTGCAGATGATAAAAGAAGTTTGGTATTAGTATTTGCTATTCATAAAAAGACCAGTTCTGATATTTTGTTTGGAGGGTTTTCAAATTGCAAACACTGCCATCCTAAAAGCATGCTGTCATATAATTAATGTCTTTGCTTTGGTGGGGACATTCTTTAGATTCTTTAAATTGGAATTACAGGGCTGATAATAAAAGTAAAATCTGTTATGTTTGTATTTTCTAATTTTGACTGAACTTGTAACCCTGGACATGAAAAGTCAAATACATAATCTGTACTTCTTGGGTAATCATGAGATTATCAAGTCTTTGTTTTATGACAGCTGTATAAAAAAAGAACACCTGGTTGCTAGTCAGTCAGAGCTGCAAGATTCCTCTGACTGTCTGACTCACACCTTCCACTCCTCCCCTCCTCGTTATCTCCCCTTTAAGTAATCTGCCTCCCCTGTCAACAACCTGTGGCCCTCCATAGGGAAAGCCCCCAGAAGATAGAATGTATTAGAGAAGAATTAATTAAAAAAGAAAAGATAATGCATATTGGTACTTTAAATTGTTTTTATATTTATATAAACCATATACTTTATTTAATCATTTTATTAAAATAATTATTTAAGATCAAACAAAGCTTTTATGAAGCACTTAAATTGCTGATATGCAGACAGATTTAAATTGTGTCTCCATCAGGCTTCCCTGAAAGGCCTTCTAAAATACAAGAAGCCTCTGCAGTAATAATGCATATACTATCTAGAGTGAAACAGAAATAGATAACTACTGCTCATTTCATGCAGCTTATCGTTTGTTGTGTATTTTGTTGTATTGTGACGTAAGCTTGGACTTGAAAATAAGATCTTGGTCTTATGCTTCAGCACTAACTTTGTACAAGTTCAACATGGGTTTTCCATTTATAGTAGACATCTCAAACTCAACAGACCATTGAGAAAACATCAGGAAAACTTTAAAATAACCTAACTGCTGAAGACATACTCATAAACATTATTATAGGATTCAAACTGACTAAATATTTTCAGTAATGATTGATTTTAAAGGTCAGTCCCAGCTCAGTAATAGCCAATGTGTATCCAATCAGGCATTATAATCCAAATCAACAGAAAACCAGGTAGGCTGCCTGCAGACCTTCTCTCATCTCTCTGTTCCCAGATCCAATTTTCTAGTCTGAGCACCAACTCAGCAGTAGGACATCTGTGGCAATGTTCTCCTCTCTCTCCTCCTGTCTTCTGTGGATCCCACAGATCCAGGCTTGTTGCTTTGCCCATACTCCAACCCCAGTGGGCACACCTGTTAAACCAAGAGCTGCTCTTACCAGGGCAACAAGTAGGCTGAAGGTAGTCAGACTTTTCCTAATGCCCTTGACATCTAACACTCCCCTACCTCCTCTACTCCTTAGCTCTGTAGCAAAAAACCCAAGCATCTGCCTTTTACCTTCCCTCTCTGACCCTATCCCCAATGCCTTAAAAACATCTCTCCCAGCCTTCCTTTCCCAACCAATCCTATTATCCCAACTTCTAATACCAGCAGGTAAGTAATGGGAACTAAGCAAAGCATAGAAACAGTAAGTTAACTGAAGACACTCATTACTTCCTCCTTCCCTCCAAATCAAATCTCCCAAGCTCATAATGAACTAGTGATGCAACAGCAAACCAGCTACAGCCTTTTCCCATATTCACACCTCCTGGGGATTACCATGTGCTTCTAACCTCCCCTTCTAACTTTTCTACCCACTTTGTCCCAGACCCCAACCAAAGCATGCTCTACCTGCTAAGCCAAAGGTTTTTCCACCCAGTAAACAAGTAGGCTGAAGGTGGAACATATCTCTCCTACTGCTTCTGAGAGCCAGTCCTTTGGACTCCTTCCTAGCTGTGTAGCACAACAGTAGCTGGGGTCTCCCTCTCCTCCCTGACCCCATCCCCAAGAGATCACAAAGATCTTATCCTCTAACTTTTGCTCACTTAACTCATCCCCCTAACCCAGTCTACGACAGCAGTAGGCTTTCCCTGTGAACACATGTAAGCTAAGCAGGCCAGGAAAACTGACAACACACATCCAATACACTCTTCAAAAACCTTGAGAGGAAATAGAAACCCAAAACCAAACACTCACCCAACAAAGACAAACATAATCTATAACAGCTAGGGCAATATGTCCACATGAGAACCAAGCTATTCTATCACAGCAGACCCTGAATAGTTCAACATAGGTGAAACACAAGAAAAATACTTTAAAACTTCCTGTATGAAGATTATAGAGGTTCATAAAGAGAAAATTCCTTAATTAACTCTATTCAATATAGTACATGAAGTTTTAGCAAGAGCAATAACACAATTGAAGTAGATCAAGGGGATGCAAATTGAAAGAAAGAAATAAAAATATTTTATTTGTAGATGATATGATAATATATATGTGACCCTAAAAATCCAACAAGGAATTCCTACAGCTGATAAAGACTTCAGAATAATAGCTTGATACAAGATTAACTATATAAAAAAAAAAAACAAAATCAGTAGTCCTCCTATATATAAATTACAAATAAACTAAGAAAGAAATTAAGGGAAGAACACCTTTCACAATAGCCTCAAAAATATAAAACATCTTGCAGTAACTTTAACAAAGCAGGTGAAAGACTTGAATGATAAAAAGTTCAAATCTTTAAAGAAATAAATTGAAGAAGATATCAGAAGATGAAAAGATCTTTCACGACTATAGATTAGTGGGGTTAACATGGTAAAAATGGACATCCTACCAAAAGCAATCTATAGATTCAATGCAATCCCCATCATAATTCCAACACAAGTCTTTACAAACCTTGAAAGGATAATTCTCAAACAAACAAACAAACAAACAAACAAACAAACCCATGATATCTAAAACAATCTTTTTCATAAAAGATGTTTTGAATATCTTCCTGTTCCTGCTTTCCAGTTGTACTACAGAGCTATAGCATTTAAAAAAATTCTTGAATTTTGATAATAAAATTTTTGATAATAAAACTAGATAAACACAATGGAAAAAAGACAGGCTCTTCAACAAATGATGGTGGCCAAACGGTATATCTGCATTTAGAAGAATGCAAATACATCTGTATTTCTCACCCTGCACAAAAGCCAGTGTAAGTGAAGCAAACACTACAAGATAAAACCAGACGCACTGAACTTGATAGAAGAGAAACTGGGAGTAGCCTTGAATGAATTGACACAGAAGATGACATTCTGAACAGAACACTGATAGTGTAGGCACTAAGGTAAACAATTAATAAATGGGACCTCATGAAACTGAAAAGCTTCTGTAAGTGAAAGGATACCATCAATGAGACAAATGACAGTCTACAGAATGATAAAAGATTTTCACCAATACACCACATCCAATAGATAACTAATATCCAAAATATGTGAAACACCTAAGAAACTAGGAATCAAAACAACAAATAACCCAATTGAAAATGGTGTATAGATCCAAACAGAAAATTCTCAACAGAGGAATCTCAAATGGCTGAAAAATACTTCATGTTTAACATCCTTAGACATTAGGGGAATGCAAATCAAAACTACTTTGAGATTTCATCTTACATCCAGTAGAATGGCTAAGATCAATAATAGAAGTGACATGTAATGTTGGCAAGGATGTGGAGCAACTGCATTGCTTGTGAGAGAGCAAAGTAGTACAGCCAATTTTCAAAAATCAATGTAGTGGCTTCTCAGAAAATTGGAATTAATTTACCTCAAGATCCAACTATGTTACTCTTGGGCATATGCTCAAAGGGCGCTCAGTACTACCACAAGGACAATTGCTCAACTATGTTTATAACACCTATATTTGTAGTAGCCAGAAATAGGAATCAACCTCAACCAAAGAATGCATAAAGAAAATATGGTACACAATGGAGTATTATTCAGTTGTTAAAAAATTGACATCATGAAATTTGCAGGCAAATGCATGGAATTAGGGGGTAAAAAAATCATCCTGAATGAGTTAATCTCAACCCAGAGAGATAAATCTGGTATGTATTCACTTATACGTGGACATTAGCGTTAAATACATGATAATCAAGCTACAATCTTTAGACCCAGGGAGGTTAGATAAAGAGGCAGGGTCTGAGAAGAAGCATGGGTTTCTCTGGTAGGAAGAAATAGAATAGATTTTACAGGTGGACTGGGGGTAGGTGAGGATTGGAACTGTGAGATCAGGTGGGGGTGGAAGGAAAGCACATGGGAAGAGATTGCTGGAACTGGGGAGGCATTGGGTGGGAAGGTGTGGATACCCAGCGTGGTGGAAACTTCTTGTGTCTATGATGTAGATCCTAAAGAAGCTGTCCAGTAATGAGGATCCGAGGTCTCAACAGGCTATCTCTTGTAGCTAGGCAAGGTTTTTTTTTCTTTTTTCACATTTTATTATTATTATTATTATTAATTACACTTTATTCATTTTGTATCCCCCCTAAGCCCCTCCCTACTCCCCTCCCGATCCCACCCTCCCTCCCCATTCTGCATGCATGTCCCTCCCCAAGTCCACTGATAGGGGAGGTCCTCCTCTTCTTCCTTCTGATCTTAGTCTATCAGATCACATCAGGAATGGCTGTATTGTCTTCTGTGGCCTGGTAAGGCTGTTCCCCCCTCAGGCGGAGGTGATCAAAGAGCAGGCCCATCAGATTGTGTCAGAGGCAGTCCCTCTTCCCATTACTATGTAACCCACTTGGACACTGAACTGCCATGGACTACATCTGTGCAGGGGTTCTAGGTTATCTCCATGAATAGTCCTTGGTTGGAGTATGAGTCTCTGGGAAGTTCCCTGTGTTCAAATTTTCTTGTTCTGTTGTTCTCTTTGTGGAGTTCCTTAGGGGAGGTACTGGGTTACATTCAGTTGAGTTATCCAAGCATGCTCCATAGAAACCCCTAAATAACCCAGGGTTTTGCTCAACAGAGGGTATGCTCTCTACAAATTGACAGTTGGATCCTTAGTCATCCCTCTCAAGTTTATGATCTCTTCTTTAATTATTACTGTTAGACACAGTATATATGCATATGTACAGCTACTGAGCTCTTTTTGTGTCACTTTCATGTGTGTGTGTTTAGAATTGACTACCTGGGATTGAAAATCTGTTGGGAGCTCATTCTGGAGCAGGCTGGAGTTTGCCCCTGGCTCCTGTGAAATTCCCCATATCCACATTAACATGACATCTGGTGTTGTCATTATGATCTTGCATATGTAAGAATACTGTTGAGATTTCATGGGAGCAGCATTAGGATTCATAGATGTGCTTCTAACCATACATAAGATTTATAGACTTCTTGGAGCTTTTAAAGATGCTCCTCTCTACAACTATATAAGAATTTTATAGAAGAAAATTAAACAGAATCAAAAATCTTAAACTTTAATTTTAGAATTGATCATAATTAATCTTTTGAATGAAGTAAAATATTTTGATCTGCTTGATTGATACTGTCTTTTTAAAAATAAGGTAGAATGACAGTGTATTTCTACTAAATGATGACTTCCATTCATTAAATGTCTATTTGTGTAAACGTTCTATTTTTAAGCCTTAGAAATCTCTTCAATTTAGATATTATTAGTACAGTCTATCCCATTTGCCTTTCTGAATGATCATTTTAGTGTGTTTATCCTGTATTATGTCTAATATCCAATTATAAATGAGTATATACCATTTGTGTCTTTCTGCTTTTGGGATACCTCACTCAGGATGATCTTTTCTAGATCCCACCATTTGCCTGCAAATTTCATGATTTCCTTGTTTTTAATTGCTGAGTAGTATTCCACTGTGTAAATGTACCAAAATTTCTGTATCCATTCCTCAACTGAGGGACATCTGGGTTGTTTCCATGTTCTGGCTATTATGAATAAAGCTGCTACTGTTTCACCATGCACCCATCAGAATGGCTAAGATGAAAAACTCAAGTGACAACTCAAGTGCTGGAGAGGTTGTGGAGAAAGGGGAACCCTCTTCCATTGCTAGTGGGAAGGTTAACTTGTTCAACCATTTTGGAAATCAATCTGGAGCTTTCTCAGAAAATTAGGACTAGCGCTACCTCAAGATCCAGCTATGCCACCACTAGGCCTATATCTAAAATATACTCAAGTATACAACAAGGACATTTGCTCAACTCTGTTTCCAGCAGCTTTATTTGTAATAAAATTCTTGAGAATTAAATTAAATTAAAAAAATTCCTTTAAAAACATGAAATATTTGCATTCAATTTTAACGGAATATAGATCGTTTTGCATCCTATGGATTTCTATATTTTCTCACACTCCCTGATTAAGATTTTAATATATTTAGGAGTGACCATACTACTATGCTAATTCAAGACATAAAAGAAACATGCTTTATGTGCACTTAATATATTACTGAGTTATGCACTTATCTAACAAAGTACGTAATGATCAGCTGATCTGAGATGAAACATTTTTGGAAAACTTGATTTTAAAGGATTATAAAATACAGATGTGTTCTTGAAAGTTTTAAGTTTTTCTTAAACTTTAAAGGGAAAGAAAAAGAAATAGCTGTCAGGTAGACAAAGAAGGCTAAAATCAATAAGCTTGGATGTAGCTATCTACAATGTGATGCAATAGTCTAGTCAGAAAAGAACAAATAAAATTCTGACTGAAACCCCTTCAGAAAAGAATTATATTTCTGCCAAAAATTGCTGAGATCCTATTCAGAGCTGACAGTAGTTGTAGATTATAAGAAAGAGTCCAGTGTTACTTTATGATTATCACGCAGGTGTAGCTGTGACAGATATGATTTCAGATCTTTCAAGTACATGCTCTGACCCAGCTCTCCACCCTCTTTTTCTTTTTATCAACTAGGGCTGCTGTAATTACGTAAAACAATCTAGGGGACTTAGATGATAGAAACATATTTGCTCACATATATGGGCTTGATGATTGAGATTAATATTGACTTGGAAGTTTTCCTCTGAGGACTCTTTCTGTAACATACGTGACAAAATGTTCATGAATCTTTATGCTTTTTCTTCTCTCCCCTGCCATAAGTCTAAGGTTTCTTCTGTTTTTAAAAATATTTAAGAACACTAGATGTAATGGATTAAAGCCCTTCCTTTGATTCTACTTTAACTACTGAGGTATTAGGACTTCAACATACACATTTGAGAAGATCACTATTCAACTCATAACATTTCAAAAAAGAGAAATATTTGAGTCTTCTTCATCTTAACTAGTCATCAATTTAAAAATAAAATCATAATGAGTGTGTATGATAAGCATTCCTTAAGCTTAAAAGACTAGTTGTATAATACCAAGTGGTCATAGCAGAAGGCTTCCTGTAAAACTCAACCGGCATATGGCATATGATGAAGTCCAAGCTAGACCATGGAGGAGGGCAGTAGTCCTCCTCCAGTTTGCCAGTCATGAATGAGCTGTGTTAGTGCTGGACACTTCTAGCCATGTTAAATCTCTTCAGTTGATCTTCCAAAGGGGCATGGAAAACCCATTCTTATCAAACCTTGCCCAAATTACAGAGTCACTGATCAAGTAAATGACTGGGTTATTTTGAGTTATTGAGTTTTGGAGTGTATGTTGATAGGTAACGGGATCACTAAACATAGTACAATAGTTTAAAATGACACATTAATTTTTACTTTCTAGGAAAAATGAAAATGTATGGTTTCTAAATCAAATTAAATTCTAAATTAAAAGTATTGAAAATAAACTTTAAAATGAATGTTTCTGACTCAGTATTTTGGAAAGTCTCTCAATCGTGGTTCTGACTGGAGAAATTCCTGCCTCAGCCTCCCTACCATTAGGGTCTAAAACCGCTGAAACTAAAGGCAAAATAAATCCTTCATCCTTGACATAGTTTTTCCAGTGTGATAAAAGCTTATCATAACAATTTATTTCCTATTTTTGAAAATATTGATGCTCATTGAAACTAAAATTAATCTACATTTTGCAATTGTGATCAGCTAGACTCATTTGTCAAGAACTATCAATATAAAATTCTCCACTAAATGATGCACACATGAAGGCAAAAATAAGAGAAATGGGTAATCAAAATAAAAATCTCATTTCTATATACTCGTATTAGAGAATTCTGATACTCCTTACTCAGAAAGAGTATTCCATTAAGACTCAACCTACATGTGATCCAGGACTCCAGTTCCCATTTAGACAATGTGTTGTTTACTTGAGAAAAGAAAGTAGCAATTCATATCTAGATACATAGTATCAGCCATAGGAATAGACTGGGAAGAGCCATGGAAATTGTGTGCAGAATGAATCAGTTTTACATTTATTTTAAAAAGTGAGAATAGAAAAGTCCTGCCAATGATTTCACATTACATAAGACTAAAATTTATTGCCCATGATAAGTCCAAGGAGAATCAATTTGAGTCAATAGAGCTGCATGAAATAAAGCTTAGAACACTGAAACTCTTGGCTAAGACCTAAATACATAAAGAGTAAACATGGGGGAGGTACACGCTAACCTACTTACTTTGAGTGCAGGTAAACCCAGAGCAGGGATAAACCTTTGCCATTCAAAGATTCTGAGAAATAAGAAAAAATGTGCATGGAAAATTTAGAAAGACTTTATCTCAACATTCCAAAAAAGCGCCACAAAAAAAAATAAAGATACTTTTAGGCATTCTTCACAAATTATAAGCAACATACAGACCAGATGATAGATACTGTTTGTCACATAGAAGTAAAACTGCAGTGTAAAATACATGGAATGAGAGGTTCAAGTGCCGTGGAAAAATTTGTAATGATGAATATCAGACACAAATAAATATCTCTGAGGAAGAGAAAACTTAAAATATTTTTTTTTATTCTGTCTCTCTGGAAAATCAGAAGAAAACAATTTGTTCAATAATGAATTGAAAATGAAGGGAGGGTTAAAGAAGATAGTAATAGAACACATCCCACACAACATATAATGTTTTAATCACGAGCTGAAACAAATTTCAACAGGATCCAACAAAAATAAACAGTAATAGAAAAAAATTCCTAAGTCAGAGGCCAGAATTTGAAAAATAAAAATTATTAAAAAAATGTATTTAACTTTCTGAATATGAACATTATGGAGTAAAAAAAAGGCAATATTATGTTTTAAAAGGGAGTGAATGCAAGGGCACACAGCAGGACCCTGGTGATCTGAGAAAGGCTGGGGAGATGCCAATGGGTAGGCAGAGGCTAATACAAACACATACACGTGCACACACACAGACACAGACACTGTGTCTCCTGCATGACTGTGTATATTACATACACATTTGATAGCAGATTTTTATTTCATAGTTACAGATGATTGTGAAAAACCAAGTAGGACCTGGAAGTCAAACCCTGGTACTCCCAAGAGCAACAAGTGCTCTTAATCACTGAGTCATCTCTCCAGCCCCCTTTGAAGACAACTTATTTCTGATTTCACCATTTAGCAATTTAATAATATATAATTATTAAAAATTAAAATTAAAGAAAAAATGTAACTATGTAACTATTTGATGCAATTCAGAAAATGAATAATTACAAGTGACTTTAAGATTTACACATTCAACTGAACATGCGTAAGTGAAGGAAAAACATAAAAATTTGAAAAACATAAAAGCTTTTTGGGGAATCATAGGATTAGAGGAATATTGTTACAGTGAGTTTATGTGGGTGTATTTTGGAAAGAATTATGAAACTAATTGTATTGAGACAAATTTCTGACAGAAAAAAGATAAATGAGATTGTTGGTAAGATTGATGACATTAAGCAGCACAACTTCTGGTCCTGAATTTGAATAGGAACAATCATTATAAATTCAAGATGATTTTCTTTTAACAGCTTTACTGAGGCATAGTAGACATACAAAACAAAACAACTGTGTGTCCAGGTGCTGGAGCTGAGAGAGCAACAGAGTTTGGAATGGCAGAGTAAAAGTGATCTGGAAGGAGAAAATAAGACAAATGAGAGGGACTCTAGTTAAGGGAGGAGGAGGAAGATAAGTACAGAAGGAGAGAGGAAGATAAAATAACAGTATGGATATCTGAAAAGGACATAGGTATTTACCTATATTATTTACCTAAAAATAACTGTAATACATGTAAGTCAGTATATAAATACACATAATAGTGTAAATAAAAATTTCTAAACTGGGCTAACAATGTTTTCTCCAAGAGCCAAAACTATTGAACAAAAACGCCGACACTGACTTTGAGAAATCATTATTTGAATTGTCAAGGTTCTGTTTTTTTTTAATTACACTTTATTAATTTTGTATCCCCCCATAAGCCCCTCCCTCCTCCCCTTCTGATCCCAACCTCCCTCCCGTTTCTGCATGCAGGCCCCGGCCCCAAGTCCACTGATAGGGGAGGTCTTCCTCTCCTTCTTTCTGATCTTAGACTATCAGTTCTCATCAGAAGTGGCTGCATTGTCCTCTACTGTGGCCTGGTAAGGCTGCTCCCCCCTCAGGGGGAGGTGATCAAAGAGCAGGCCAATCAGATTATGTCAGAGGCAGTCCCTCTTCCCATTACTAGGTAACCCACTTGGACACTGACCTGCCATGGGCTACATCTGTGCAGGGGTTCTAGGTTATCTCCATGAATAGTCCTTGGTTGGAGTATGAGTCTCTGGGAAGTTCCCTGTGTTCAAATTTTCTTGTTCTGTTGCTCTCCTTGTGGAGTTCCTGTCCTCTCCAGCTCTTGCTATTTCCCACTTCTTACATAAAATTCCATTCACTCTGCCCATCAGTTGGCCATCAGGCTCAGCATCTACTTTGATAGTCTGCAGGGCAGAGGCTTTCAGAGGCCCTCTGTGGTAGGTTCCTAGTTTGTTTCCTGTTTTCTTCTTCTGGCTTTCAGAGGCCCTCTGTAGCAAGTTTCTAGGTTGTTTCCTGTTTTCTTCTTCTTCTGATGTCCATCCTCTTTGCCTTTCAGGTGGGGATTGAACATTTTAGTTAGGGTCCTCTCTCTTGCTTGGTTTCTTTAGATGCATAGATTTTAGTGGGTTTATCCTACCTTGTATGTCTATATGAGTGAGTATATACCGTGTGTGTCATTTTGCCTCTGGGACACCTCACTCAGGATGATCCTTTCCAGATCCCACCATTTACCTGCAAATTTCATGATATCCTTATTTTTCATTGCTGAGTAATCCATTGTATAGATGTACCACAATTTCTGCATCCATTCTTCAGTTGAGGGACATCTGGGCTGTTTCCAGCTTCTGGCTATTACAAATAAAGCTGCTACAGCTAGTGGTTTCTATAGACCAGCAATTTTGGCTAGTGTTTTTTAGACCACATCTTATTAATAATCACAACAATACAATGAGTTAAATGTTATGCTAATTTCATTAGTGTCAAAATCATGGCATGGGAAGACTTAAACAGTTCTTAGCAAATATCACACAAGGGATCAAGGCTATTCACTGAAGGTGAAAGATATATGATGAACTTTTAACCACTATGTGACATGCAGGAATACTTCTTAGAAAAAGAAATTTAGTCTTTATGGAGAAAGTTGTCAGATGCCTTAAGGCTTCTCATTGAGAAATGCAAGCAAAACAACTAAAACTGTAGCAGGGTGAGAAGCTTCTTTATTGGGTAATCCAATATTATATGTGGCTTTTCCTGTGATCTTGGAATATGAGTTGTGCCATAAATGTAAAAAACAAGATGTGTCAGACATGACCATTCAATACTTAGCCTGTTGATCATCTTTCATCTTCAGGCAATATACAAGAGGTTGATGTGATATATCTGGTTTAAAGGTCTATAAAAACAATTTCTTTAGACAAGTATTAAGATATTCACACCTAATTAGGATATTTCAAAGGAATTACTGCAAGACATTACCACAGATCTCCAGTGGGGAAAAGCTAAAATATAAGTGGCTAACAAGGAAGCCACAGACAGAAAAATTAGTCTTACTAGAAGCCATCTGAAATATTTAAAAAAAAATTGCTTAATAGGCTGTGAGACCTCTAGACTTTAATAGGAAAACTCCCCTGTGGGTTATAGTAGTCCCTGATGAGGAAGAAGCAGCCAGCCTGATAAGGAAACATACACATCAGGGGTCCTTCTGTGAGAGCCCCTACAGTGGGAGAATGCTTCCAAATAACTTCAGTATCACAGATAAAGGATGAGTATCTCATACCATAAAAGGCATAAATGACAGATGAACATTATCTGAGTTTTTCCTTCTTCCTTTAATTCTCTGTCTGCTGCCCTTCTCATTCAAATCATCTTCCCCTGACTTTGATGCAGAATTATAATATCTGGGGGAAGAAAATCAGTCAAATTTTGGAGTAAATAAGAATAAGCAGATGATAATGCTTTCTTGTCTACCTCAGGTCTCAAAGTGGATAGAAATCAACAAGTGAGAGGTTGGGAGAGGCAGAGTCTGGGAGGTGTAGCTGCCTGAGACTAAAAAGGCTGATGTTTTAATGGCTAGACTAGATGATGGTCTGAAAAATGGACTTTTATAAGTTACTTCTAAATTAGTAGAGATGCTGCAGAATCCAGCCAAACTGTTACACAGAAGAAACAAAACAAGCTCTACAGTGAGTTTACAGAAGTCATGGTGTGACAAAAGAAAACCATGAGATTTTGATCCTATAAATTATAACTTATCTAGAAATTGAATAGAGTTAGGATTCTCAGTCAGTACTTCCTGTAAGAGAGTAATAGAGAGCAATAGAAAGAGGATAAAATGCAGGGTTGTGTGGTAGGGGGCTGGTGAATAGAATGTTAATGTGTCATTTGCATCTTCATTATTGTCGTATGACATTTTAGGGGTTTTTGAGGACATTATCTCACTATGAAGATTCATGGGCATTTCCATGGTGAAACTGTATCCTTGTACTTATATCTTGGCTACCTGGTCAATTCCATATATCACCTAGACTTGGATTCTAACTCTACTTTGATTTTTATTATTTTTTACATACATTAATATTTTGTTAGATTTTCAGATTTGTATTTCTGCCTCCATCTTCATCCTTGCACAAAACTACCCACAGTAGCTTCCACTGCCTGATTCCAAACTTTCCAGGACTTAATATGAAATCTAAAACCAAAAAATTGCTGTTATTATCGAGGCACATCATTAGTAAATTTTGATATAGAATGAGTCTAGTTCTGGTCTCAGCTCTTTCAATTTTACTCCCTTAATGAAGAAATGTCATAGAGTGAAAACTATGATCTGACCAAACAAGCACAGTGATGGCATCAACCTTCTGTCCTTGGAGGTTCTTAACAATTCCTAAGGAAAAAAAGTTCTAAGGATTTTTCTATTTCATAGTATATTGTATTTACCTCTTAAAAGGGCTGAACATATGCCTACCTTCTTTTAACACCTGATATGGGCTTGGAACTATGCTAATAATTTGCTACACCTTTCTGTAATCCTAATGACCCCACCATGTTGAAAACAATTTACCCACTGTGTAGGAAAATAAATAATCTCAGAGAGGTTTAATGAGTTTCCCAAGAATGAGAGAACTGGATTTTTCTGATCCAGAAAAAAAAAACAAAAAACAAAAAACAAAAAACAGAAATTTGGCAAAAATTGTGATTCAGGTACAATTTATAAACAGATGTTGGAGGAACATGTTTGTCATAAGTCAAACTCCAAATGGCATATTTAGGAATTTATAAGAAGAACACTTCAAAATATTAACTGAGAAACAAAATGAATAAAGACAGACGGAAGGAGAGTGCTCATCTCTGGCTAAGATCCCAGCACTAGAAATTGCCAGATATCATAAATTGAAGCCAGTGTGTGGACTTGTCCCCAGTTGTAAACAAATACCTATTGTGAAGCAGCGCTGGAGCTGGGCAACATCAGTTAGAACGTCAAGATGCATTCTCACATTGAAGATGGCGGGGAATGCAGACAAAAGTTACCGTTCTTGCCTCAGACTGTGTACTTGTGACTGACAGATGAAGGAGCTTTGATGGCTGCTAAAGGACAGCTTCCTCTGTCAACGACATGATTGCATCCATCCTTCAGCAGAGCCTGACTGGAGAGAACTTTGCTGCTGATCTGATGTCAACATACACCTTTATAGAATACCTGAGCTTTCTTGGTGCTATTTTCTGTGGTTCACACAGTAGGGATTCACTGAAAAATAGCAACGTCTGTTCTAGTAGCAATAACACTGAGACATGGAGGTTACTATGTGGTTGTGAGAGTACATGTAGGAGGCCACAGATAAAATTTCAAGTTGTTTTTGAGGCTACTAAACAGTCATATTCATGTATATAAACTCTGCAACAAACTATCTTTTTACATATGACCTTATAATTAGTGATGCTTGTGATTTAATAATAATAAATGACATGAGCTCCAAGCACTAGGTTTTAAGTGACCATAGGTGAAGAAAACAAAGACAAGTTCTGAATCTCAAAATCACCATTCTGACTATCAAATGGGAATCAATTGAATACTCAGCTTCTGTGGATTCTGCTCAATGATAATTTTCATAGTAGAAATTACATAATTTTATATTTATTATATAACATGGTAATAACTTGTACAACAGTAAAATCATATTAGATCCTGTGATAAACATAAAAGTCAGCCTATGTTATTAAAATGATTGAATAGAAAGTATTGAGACAAAGAACTTATGTATATAAACTCCAAATAAATCAAGTACACACTCAGTATTGTTTTGATAATTGTAACAAATGTACCATGCTCATGGTAGGTATTAACACTACTAAGCAGACTAAATCTCTATGGAAATTCTGTACTGTCATCATGAGGTTTTCTTGTTTTGATTTGTTGTTGTTTTAATTATAAAACTCTGTTGAATACTTTCAGATGTGCCTCACAGAAATAGGGGCGGGGGAAAAGGGGGAAAAAGAGAGGAAGGGCAGAACCAGGAAGAGATGAAGGAGGGGGTTACAATCGAGATGCAAAGTGAATAAATTAAAAAAAAAACTTAATTTTTAAAAGACATGTTGAAAAAAAACAAATTCCTCCCCTCATTCCCAGGAATGACTCGCATGGAGGTAAAGCTATCTGAGGTGAGGGAAATAGCAAAGGGATCCACAGAAGATGCAGAGCAAAGGGAATGCCGTGGGTCCTGAGACCTGTGAGCACTCCAGGAGAGAAGGTAAGCATGATGAGTTCTGCTCCAAACACACACACACACACACACACACACACACACACACACACACACACACACA
>NW_026596079.1:33378990-33402840 GCF_907164565.1 Psammomys obesus | reverse complement strand
ACACACACACACACACACACACACACACACACACACACACACACACAGACACACACACAGAGAGAGAGAGAGAGAGAGAGAGAGAGAGAGAGAGAGAAAGGGCAACAAGGCAGAACACAAGTCACAAGTTGTCTGTGGAACTCATTTGTCTTTTTGTGTTCCTGCTTCAAGACCTCCAAGTCCTTCTGCCTATAGCATAGAGCCCATCATTTCAGCATTTTCCCAAACCTGAGTGTCTGCTTTTTCATTTCTTGGCAGGCAAACTCGCCTTTATCACCTCTGGCCACGGCAGCAGCAGTTGCTGAGACCCTTCCTCCATGTCATCCTCTGGCTTCATCCAACATTGCAGGGCTCTTGTTTCCTTGTAACCTAAACTGTTATGAAATTAAAAGGTTATTTTAATTCTTTTCATTTTTAAGTCTTTTTGAATTCCCAAGAAATACTCATTACCATATTTTCATATTGATTTACATGTTTTAATTACATCAATTCAATATTGCTGTACTAAGAATTCTTACAGGGACACAGAACTAAACAGTGCTTAAACCCAAAGATTTTGTAATCTAGAGTTGAACATGGAGTAGGCCTTGAAAGTGCCATGGTGCTCGTTTTACAGATGGCTAGCTGCTGCTTACAGAGACTGAGATCTGCCAAAGGCTTTGTGATTACAAACTATTTGCCTGTGAGATGCCATCATGACGTAGATCCCAAGGCCATCATGGGAGCTGTTAAGGAAAAACGAATCTTCTGTGAGCCTTTGTGCTTCTGGGAATTGAGCACTCTCAGTCAAGTTCGTGTCCTGTTATATCCCTGAAACTCTCTAGTTGATGAAAAAGAAAGACTTTAACTGTGCACAACAAAATAATCTTAAAGATTGGTATTCCAGCCATATCATCCAATTACATACTTTCAAATTAAATTCATAGATACATATTCTATAATATACTCTGTAATAAGTTTTCAAAAGTCTGTGTTCTTTTCTAATTTTTAAAAAGTATCTGTTTATTTTTGTTTTATATTTATTAGGCGTTTGCCTGTTTATATGTATGTGTACCATGTCTGTGTCTGATGCCCAGAGAGGCCAGAAAATGTTATGGGTCCACTGGAAATGAAGTTACAGGTAATTGTCAATTACCATGTAGATACTAGAAATCAAACCCAGGTAGTCTGCAAAAGGCACAGGTGCTATGAACCACGGAGCAATTTCTCCATTCCCAAGTTCTTTTTTTTTTTTTTTATGGTGAAGGAGAATGTTTATTTATTTATTTTTGTATTTTATTTTTTTCTTATCAGTTACATTTTATTAACTCTGTACCCTAGCCGTGTCCCGATCCCTCATTCCCTCCCAGTCCCTCCCTCCCTCCCTCCTCTCCACCCTTCCCAAGTTCTTAAACTGAGAATGCTGGCACACAACTGTGTAATACCAGCACTCAGGAGGTGGAGGAGGAGCAGGAGGACCATGATTTCATTCGTTGCATGATGGAAACCTATCTTAAAACAAAATAATATGAACATTACATAATGCACAACATAATATGGGCATGTCATTGGCTCCGAATCAGAAAAAATAATTTCCAATTCCATCATTGGGAGTCCCATTTTTAGTTACACACGCTGCTGAGCAACAATTTCTTCATCTGTAAAATGGGATACTAACTCCTTAAGAGGTTTTTGAAGACTTAACTAGATGATGGTATGTGAGTCACCAAACGGTTTGACCAAAGGGAAGATCCAGTAAACATTAAGGCCAGAAACTTTCTTTTTTTATCTTTTTTTTTTGAATTTTATTTTTTTCTTATCAGTTACATTTTATTAACTCTGTATCCCAGCCATGTCCCGATCCCTCATTCCCTCCCAGTCCCTCCCTCCCTCCCTCATCTCCACCGTGCCCCTTTCCAAGTCCACTGATAGGGGGGACCTCCTCCCCATTCATCTGATCCTGTTTTATCAGGTATCTTCAGGACTGGCTGCAAAGCTCTCCTCTGTGGCCTAACAGGACTGCTCCTCCCTTGGGGGGTGGGGAGGCCAAAGAGCCAGTCATTGAGTTCCTGTTAGAAACAGTCCCTGTTCCCCTCACTATGGGAAGCCAATTGGTTACTGAGCTACCACAGGCTACATCTGAGCAGAGGTTCTAGGTTACATTCATACATGGTCCTTGGTTGCATGTCAGTCTCAGAAAAGACCCTGTGCCCAGATATCTTTGGTCCTTGTGGAGCTCCTATCCTTTCCTCATCAGACTAACTCCCCTTCTTTCTTATGATTCCCTGTACTCTGCCAAAGGTTTGGTCATGAGTACATGAACTTACATAAATCTATCACTAACATTTAAAGAGAAAATAGTGTGAGAATAGGTAAATATCATTTGCCTAATCATAAAAGCCAAATCCTGATCATCAATGTCATGTGATTTAGACTCAACTCAGAGACAGGCCTCTAAGCATTTCTATAAGGATTTATATAGATTAAGTTAATTGCAGTGAAAAAAAAAATACCCTAAATGTGAATAGCACCATTTCCCTGGTCTAGTGTTCACAAGGAACACAAATATTCATTGCTTTCTGAAACTTCATTATGAATTCAATGTAAATTTTTACACACTGCTTCTTCTGCCATGATGTACTATGTCTGATGGAACTGTGAGCCAAAATAAATTATTCCTTGTTTTGAAAAAAAAAAAAGAAAAAAAAGAAAACACTGCTAGTTAGAGTCTTTCAAATGCGCTCAGTAGACTCCTGTCATACATTCAATGCGCATCCCATCTGTCTTTCTAACCGAGGATTGATAATCTTACTCCATGTCCGCTCTCTTGATTATCTTTTTTAGGTGTATAGATTTCATTATGTTTATCATATCTTATAGGTCTATATAAGTGAGTATATACCGTGTTTGTCTTTCTCCTTCTGGGATATTTCACTCAGGATGATCTTTTCTAGATCCCACCATTTGCCTGCAAATTTCATGATTCCCTCCTTTTTGATTGCTGAATAGTATTCCATTGTGTAAAAATACCAAAATTTCTGTACCCATTCCTCCGTTGATGGACATCTGGGTTGTTTCCAGGTTCTGGCTATTACAAATAATGCTGCTATAAACATGGTTGAGCAAATATCCCTTTTGTGTACTTGAGCAAACTTTGGGTATATACCTAGCAGTGGTATAGCTGGGTCTTGAGGAAGCACTATTCCTAATTGTCTTAGAAAGTGCCAGATAGATTTCCAGAGTGGTTGTATCAGTTTACATTCCCACCAGCAGTGGAGGAGGGTTCCCCTTTCTCCACAACCTCTCCAGCATGTGTTGTCCCTTGAGTTTTTCATCTTGGCCATTCTGATGGGTGTAAGGTGATATCTCAGGGTCGTTTTGATTCGCATTTCCCTGATGGCTAATGAGGATGAGCATTTCTTTAAGTGTTTCTCTGCCATTCGATATTCCTCTGTTGAGAATTCTCTGTTTAGCTCTGTTCCCTATTTTTTAAGTGGATTACTTGGTTTTCTGCTTTTCAGCTTCTTTAGTTCTTTGTATATACTCGATATTAGTCCTCTGTCAGATAAAGCGTTAGTGAAGATTCTTTCCCAATCTGTAGGCAGGCGTTTTGTTTTGATGACAGTGTCCTTTGCTTTACAGAAGCTTTTCAGTTTCATGAGGTCCCATTTATTGATTGTTGCTCTTAGAGCCTGTGCTGTTGGTTAATCTTATCTCTTAGAAAGTTTCTTTCAAATCGGAAAGAAACTTTCTAAGAGATAAGATTAATGATTCTGGCTGAGGGAGAGTGGGAAAGTCGAAGAAAAAGGGTAAAGATAAGAGTGTTGAACAAATGTCCTTGTTGTGTACTTGAGCAAATTTTGGGTATATACCTAGGAGTGGTATAGCTGGGTCTTGAGGTAGCACTACTCCTAGTTGTCTGAGAAAGCTCCAGATTGACTTCCAGAGTGGTTGAACCAGTTTACATTCCCACCAGCAGTGGAGGAGGGTTCCCTTTTCTCCACAACCTCTCCAGCATGTGCTATCACTTGAGTTTTTCATCTTGGCCATTCTGATGGGTGTAAGGTGAAATCTCAGGGTCGTTTTGATTTGCATTTCCCTAATGGCTAATGAGGTTGAGCATTTCTTTAAGTGTTTCTCTGCCATTCGATGTTCCTCTTTCGCGTAGCAGCTTTATTTGTAATAGCCAGAACTTGGAAACAACCCAGATGTCCATCAACGGAGGAATGGATACAGAAATTGTGGTATTTTTACACAATGGAATACTACTCAGCAATCAAAAAGGAGGAAATCATGAAATTTGCAGGCAAGTGGTGGGATCTAGAAAAGATCATTCTGAGTGAAGTATCCCAGAAGGAGAAAGACAAACTTGGTATATACTCGCTTATATAGACCTACAAGACATGATAAACATAATGAAATCTACACACCTAAAGAAGATAATCAAGAAAGTGGACACAGGCAAAGGTGATTAATCCTCATTTAGAAAGACAAATGGGATGTGCATTGAACTTATGACAGGAGTCTACCACAAAAGGCATCTGAAAGACTCTACCTAGCAGTGTTTCAACGCAGACACTAAGACTCATAACCAAACCCTTGGCAGAGTGCAGGGAATCATATGAAAGAAGGGAAGTTAGTATGATATGGAAAGGATAGGAGCTCTACAAGGACCAATTATATCTGGGCACAGGGTCTTTTCTGAGACTGACACTCAACCAAGGACCATCTATGGATATAACCTAGAACTTCTGCTCGGATGTGGCCTGTGGTAGCTCAGTAACCAAGTAGTTTTCCAAAGTAAGGGGAACACGGACTATTTCTAACACGATCTCAAGGGCAGGCTGTTTGACACCCCCCCCCCCAGGGGAGGAGCAGTCTGTTAGGCCACAGAGGAGGACTTTGCAGCCAGCCCTGAAGATACCTGATAAAACAGGGTCAGATGAAAGGGGAGGAGGTCCTCCCCTATCAGGGGACTTGGAAAGGGGCAGGGAGGAGACCAGGGAGGGAGTGTGGGGTTGGGGAGGGAATGAGGGAGCAGGATACAGCTGGGACACAGAGTTAACAAAATGTAACTAAAAAGAAAAAAAAAGAGTGTTTATATACTACATCATACTACATAACTATCCAGAAGACCTGCTGATCAAATGGGTGAAATTCAACCACTGCACCTTTTCCCGGCCCGCCCCCCACTTTTCCAGGGAGACTGACAACTCTGTTATAGCACAATAAACAGGTAAGAGAGGAGACATTGAATCAGTACAAGTTTATTGACTGATGTTGAAATTCTCTGAAAACTTAAGCCCCAGAAGATAATTTATGTTTCTACATCACAAGAAAAAGTTCTTATTCACATTTGACATATTATAAATTGTTCAGTACAGTGTGCTCATCTAAATGATGAACTTCTTAACCCATTTTCTTTTCCTGTTTGAAAGTTGCTTTTAGTTTAAGTGTTGAGTTTATTTCTGTATATGAGTTTGCAACCTCAGAGCCATGAACATCTTCAAAATAAGTCAGCTCAATAATAAACATGTAAAATTCCCATCACAGGAAATGAACTGCGTAACTTGGGGTTGCCAAGTTGAGCTTCTGACACTATTTGGAAAGTCCTATATGTACAGTGACATCACCAGTACTGATCACAGTTGTATGAAATCAGTGTTTCAATACCCCTGATAGTAGCTTCCTTGTTAACACAAACAAAATATACCAAAGCTAACATGTCAGGTAGCTGGAACCCAAACAAATGTGTGCCCATTTCCTGTTGTCCACTTGAGAATGGTTGGCCTGTGCAAACAATTCAGACTAGGGTGCTTGAACAACCTACCTGTTAATTTGGGGCTGTTGAGCCCAAAATATGGTGATTTGAATGAGACAGCTTATGACTAAACTTGATCTGAACAGGGACAACAACAGAAATGCCAAAGTAGACAGAGGAAAGCTTAGGAGGCCACAGTTCTACACAAAGGATGACTAGCAACTATGGAATAGTAGGAGCAGAAGAAATAGATTTCCACAGGGAAGAACACGCCAAATAGTTATCTAAACCAAACGGTCAGACCTGAAAACCAATATATATATATGCGCAACATTATCAGACTGATATGGTTGCATTTATGTACTTAAGCTTATGTATATAGGTTTGTGTGTGTGTGTGTAACAAAGAATAACAGGGCAAGAATGTGAAAGAGAGTGAGATGGGGCATATGGAATGGTGTAGAAGGAGGAAAAGAAGGGAGATAATCTAATGTACTATAATCTCAAAAATAAAAAAGAAAAATAAGTATTTATATATTTAGGAATACATGTGTATACATATATCTATATGTATGTATCAACACTTAATGGAAGAAAAGGTAATGAATTAAAAGAGAGCAAGGAGAGTTATATGGGAAGTTTTGAAGGAAGAAAAGGGAAGAAGAAAATGTAATTTCATTATAATTTTTAAATGATTAAAAATTTTTTCAAGATTGGTTTATAAGTTACAGCATCTAAAGTGATTCAATTAGCAGCATTCTTGAGGCCACTGGAATGAGAAAGAGTCCATAGCAAGCAGCTTTAACTTTGGCAATACCAGACCATGGTTTATGCTTCCTGAGACTGACTTGTATTTGCTATATGTGGATGCAGCAAAGGTTAAGAATATGTCACCTCCAGTTAGGCAGACATATTCTCCTTTGAAATGTGTGGCTTGTGTTACTAGAAGGGAGAAGTACGAGTGGGTATACTCCAAGAGTTTCTGGTCTCTGACCACTCAAGAGGTAACTGGAAGTTTGGAAGTAAATTGCTATGTCTCCATGCCATGTGATGTGCATCTCTGCTTAGTCCAAATATTTAGTAATATTGTTTAGTGGTCCCTTTCTAGTAAATGCAAGTAGCCCACTTCTTCTCCATCGGCACACCGGTACAAATTATAAGTTCCACACATGGATAAATGAATTGCAGTTATTATCTTGTCTTACAAAGGCCCCATTGAGGAACTGCCACCCTCTTCTTTCTAAAAAGAACAATTCTGGGAATGTATAAAATGATCAGCAACCAGCCTATAAACTGACAAAGCTGGAATTTGTACTACAATGTTCCCAACTCCATGAGTTCATGCTCTTTACTTTCTTCTCCAAGAGAACACATTAAGCCTCACCAAACACATGGATGCAGCTTACTTCACTTTGCCTTTTTTCCTATCTTTCACTTTTGCAGGTGGCCGAATCTCCAACATACCAACTGCAAACTACTTTGAGAAAATTTTTTTTAATATATAAATAGGATAAGGACATATTACTTAGTCTGGAAACTTAGCCTTTTAAAGAGCTTTCCCCCCAAAGGATTTGACAATTAACCTTTAAAACATTTTAATTTAGCAAGCTGATAGGAGGAAATTGGTAGAAAATTAGTCAGTTTCTGTTCAAAGACATTCAAATGCAGTGAATAATGGCATAGTTACAAGGTAAGTTTGCTTCCACGGATAATTAAGAAACATGTCATGGGGTTGAGAAAAATTAAAAGTTTCCATGACTGTTCTGTATCCTTTAGCTAAAGAACTTTCTGTAGAATAATGAGTACGCTTCTCTGCTCTGAATAATTTGGACAGCTTGGTATTAGGCCACCCCAAAAGATGCAACACTTCTCTTAACGAAGCCAAGGTTTTTCTGCCCACTAATCTGTCTCTTCCATGAGAAGCCTAACGTCTCTTCCGAGAGACACACAAGATTCTTTCATGCAGCTTCTCTGGTAAATGAAGAAATTCAAATATTAAATGGAAGTATAGACACTGAAGGCATAGAACATCAAAACTGTGCAAGGATTTAGACTTATATACAGTCACTGAATTTTTTTATAATTTTTACTTTTCTTTTTTTATATTAGTTACAGTTTATTCCCTTTGTATCCCAGCTGTAGACCCCTCCCTCATTCCCTGCCAATCCTACCCTCTCTCTCTCATCTCAGTCACTGATTTTCAACACATAACTGAATAAAAAAGAGCCTTGTTAGCAGGAGGAAATGATTTCACCATGGTCGGACGTGAAGGTCAAAGAAGGAGTTATGACGAACAGTGACAGAGAACTTTTCTCCTGGGTCTGGATGAAAGTGTCTGTATTTCTCAGAGGAAATGATTTATTGAGGTGATGTCCACTTCATTACTGTCCTCAGTGTGGGTCATGGAGAACTATTCTCGTAAGAGTTTCCTAGAGGAGAACTCTGGTGAAAAGTGAGGATGTTGTATGTTCTGTCACTTTACTCAAAATATACAAAGAAAAGTGTCACATTGAGTCTAAAAACATTTTATAAAACTATTTATTATAAATTAAAAATATGAATTTTAAAAATGATATCTGCATGTGTTTACATGTATGCATCAATGTACATTTGCTCTTACAGGACCATGGTTGTGGAGGTCAAAGGACAACTTTGAGGTTTATTTTTCTCCTTCCATGATGGATCCTGGGGATTAAACTCAGGTTTCTGGGTTTCATAGACAAGGACCTTTACCCACTAAGCCATTTAACCCACCCTTATCTTTGTCTGATAAAGTATTTGTACACAAACACTTAGCCACAGAAATCTCAACAAAACAAGGCTCATATCTGACCCCTTACCTTCATCTTACACAGGCTTTCTACTTAATGACTCCTGCTTTCTTTTTCATGACTTGAGTCAGATAAGATCATCACTTAGTTTCAAAAGCAGTACTCTCTGAATTCAACCATTATCTGCCCCTATGTGTTTGCTTTTGTGTGCCACTGTCCTGCTCCTGGGATACCCAAGACTCTTTCTACAGCTACTTATGTGCCCTTAACTCCATATTGTTCTCACTTACCCTGTGTTTCCTTATAATTTCTAGAACACTTTCCCAGATTACTTGACCTTCATGTTATTTAACATGTTCCATCTAAAATGACTTCTTTCTCAACTTTTCAGTCTCTTACTCTTAATGTTATTCATGGCACTATTCACTAATGGTATTTTACAAAATCATATGTTGATTAGTTTATTCCTTTTCTCTTTTGTTAGAATGTAAATTTTATGATCAGCAATCTCTTGGGTTCTTTTTCATTTCTACAGCTTATACCGACACACAGCATGTACTCAATAGGCAAGCATTAAATGCACGAATGAAGAAATCAGTCATGCAGAGGCCCAGCAAGAAATTCATGGAATATATTCAAGATTTTCTGGTTTTGGAAAATGGCTGACTTAATTCAAACAAGAAATTTCTAGCAATCAGGAAAATAAACAATAAACTCACATAATACATATATAGTATATTAAACCAATCCAGAAAAAAGTAAAGATTTTACAACATAAAGTTCTATAACTGTTGAATAAAAATGGCTTAAATATCTTCTTGCTGAAATATATGATGTTCTAATTTCTTGCATAAGTTGCTTTTCTGTGGTTTTGTTTTGTTTTTATAAATAGGGAATTTTCTATTCAGAAAACCAACCTATTCAGGCTTAATCTCCCCTGAAAAATATTCAAAAGTTCCAGGACTTTTAGTGAACAAAAATGCAAAGTATTTTTCTAACAACCTAAATGTTAAAATGTTAGATTTTGTTACTTTGAAGTTTCTGAGAACATAGCAAGTGCTTGGCTCTTGAATTTCACATCATTTGCATTGATTCGTTGACATTGTGAACTCCGTGTTCAACCTTTATAACCTTTGAGAAATCAGAGAAAAGCAATTAAAGAAAGATGTATTTTCTTGAATGTGTCAAAACTGAGGAGTCAGCATTATTCACAGCAATCAAGAACTTCAAAAGAAATTGTTGCCTTTGGTTGGAGGAATCACTTGCTATCGCTGAGGAATTATCTGCCTAAAGGACAAAATAAAAAGTAAGCATTGAAAGTTGCCACTAAATTTCTAGCTGCCAATAAAAATGAAAAATTATTGCCCTACTTGATCCCTCGCTTGGTAACCATTTAGAAGTTGTGTTTTCAAAGACAAGCTTAGGAAAAATTGATGGTGGGGGACATTTTTCATCATTATGTGAGCAGCAGAGAATGCTACAGAAAGAAAAAGAGCTCCTATAGGGAGGCATTGACTGCAGCAGAAGCCTGGGTGTGAAACAGTGCCATTGGTAGACTTGAATACAAATGAGCATAATGGCGAGAAAATAAAACAAGTTAAAAAGAAAATAGAGAAAGCAACGGGATGCTAATTTAGCCATTTCAAATGAGGTCAAGAGAAGTGGCATAATATACCATCAACTTCCAATGGAACAGACCCTGTTTCAAGGTTTCTGACTTTGATCAAGCTTTGTAAATGTTTTATAATAATTTTTTAAAGTGTGTATATTCTCACTGTTTCCAACATACTCTTGGCATGTTATATCAAAATTGTTAAGGTTATTCCTTAGTCTTCAATCATTTTTACTAATATTTTAAGACCTTTTGACTTAGTAATGTCTGGAAATATGTCATATTTCATTATAGTAGTAGATTTGTATATGTTGACTTCTAGTTTCTTCCAAACAATTTGTTATATCAAAATTGTTAAAGTTATTCCTTAGTCTTCAATCATTTTTACTAATATTTTAAGACCTTTTGACTTAGTAATATCTGGAAATATGTCATATTTTATTATAGTAGTAGATTTGTATATGTTGACTTCTAATTTCTTCCAATTTTTACGTTTTTATAGAAGCATATATTTCAGAAAATTGTTGAGTCCCATAACATGAGAGTCAGCTGTCATTGGAGAAGACTAAAGACCAAAAGAAGCAGAAAGGACTGGAGAAGTGGCTCAGTGACTAAGAGTGCTTGCTGCTTTGCCAGAAGCCATGAGTTTGGTATTCTGCACAATATCTCAGAGATCACAACTGCCCATTACTTAAGCTTCAGATCATCTGATAATATCTTCTGGCCTTTGTTGTTATCTGAACTCATATTCACAAACCCTCATAGACACATAATTAAAAGTAAAATCCATAAGAAAGAAAAAGAGAACCAGGGAAGCAGAGAGACCCAGAAATTTACAGAGGACATTTTATTAGGCAAACATGGGTTGTGGCCACTTACAAATTATTTGGTGCTCTTAAAAAACTTTTTAACATGTATGGTGTCAGTTAAGAAATATTCTCAGTAACCTTTACTAACTGCAATCTACAGATTCAATGCAAGTCTCATCAAAATACCAACAAAATTCTTTACAGACGTCAAAAGAACAATTCTCAATTTCATATGAAAAAACAAACAGAATTGCTGAAACAACGCTGCATAATAAAAGATCTTCTGAGGGTATCTCCATTCGTGATCTCAAGCTGTACTATAGAGCAACGCTAATAAGAACTGCATGGTACTGGCATAGAAAAAGAATGGCGGATCAATGGAATCAAATCAAAGACCCAGATATACACCCACACACCAATGGATACATAATTTTTTTTACAAGGAAGCCAAAACCACACAATGGAAAAAAGAAAGCATCGTCAACAAATGGTGCTGGTCCAACTGGATGTCTACATGTAGAAAAATGTAAATAGATCCATATGTATCACCCTGCATAAAACTAATGTTCAAGTGGATTAAAGACCTCAACATAAAACCAGACACTGTAAACCTGTTAGAAGAAAAAGTGAGGAAGAGCCTTGACCTCATTGGCACAGGAGACAACTTCCTGAATAGAACACCAATGGCACAGGCTCTAAGATCAACAATTAATAAATGGGACTTCATGAAACTGAAAAGCTTCCATAAAACAAAGGACACTGTCATCAGAACAAAATGACTGCCTACAGACTGGGAAAGGATCTTCACCAACCCTATAACTGACAGAGGGACAATATCCAGAATATATAAAGAACTCAAGAATTTAAACACCAACAAAAAAGTAATACAATTAAAAAATTGGATAGAGAGTTAAACAAAGAACCTTCACACTGGCATAACACAGTTAATAAAGCTACCCACTTTATTGCAATTTTACAAAAACAAAAACAAAAAATTCTTAACAGAGGAACATTGAATGACATAGAAACGCTTAAAGAAATGCTAAACATCCTTAGTCATCATGGAAATGCAAATCAAAACAACCCTGAGATTCAAGTTTACACCCATTAGAATGGCAAAGATCAAAAACTCAAGTGACAACATACGCTGGAGAAGATGTGGAGAACAGAGAATTTTCCTCCATTGCTGGTGGGAATGTAAATGCGTACAACCACTTTGGAAGTCAATCTGGTGCTTTCTCAGAAAATTAGAATTAGTGCTACCTCCAGCCTTACCACTCTTGGATATATATCCAAAAGATATTCAACCGTACTACAAGGACATTTGTTCAACTATGTTCATAGCACCTTTATTCATAATAGCCAGAATATGGAAACAACATAGATGCCCCTCAATGGGTACAGAAATTGTGGTCCATTTACACAATAAAATACTACTCAGCAATTAAAAATAAGGAAATCATGAAATTTGCAGGCCAATGAATGGAAATAGAAAAGATCATTATGAGTGAGGTAACCCAATCAGAAAGACACACAGGGTATATATTCACTTATAAGTGGATATTAGCCATATAATACAGGATAAGCATACTAAAATCTACACTTCTAAAGAAGCTAAAGGAGGTCCTTAAGGAAAATGATTAATGCTCATTCAGAATGGCAATTGGGATAGACATAGGAAGTGGGAGAAGACAGAGAACAGAACAGGAGCCAACCACTAAGGGCCTCTGAAAGACTCTATCCATCAGGGTATTGAAGCAGATGCTGAGACTCATAGCCAAACTTTGGGTAGAGTGCAGGAAACCTTATGGAAGAAGGGGGATATAAAAAGACTTTAAGGGGATAGAAGCTCTACAAGGAGAACAACAAAGCCAAAAATCTGAGCCCAGAGAGAGCTGCAGAGACTGATGCACCAAACAAGCACCATGCATAGAGAGGACTTAGACATCCTGTTCAGATGTAGACCATAGGCAGTTCAGTCTCCATGTTCGTTCCCTAGAAAGGGAAGCAGGGACTGTCTCTGACATGAGCTCAGTGGCTGGTTCTTTGATCACCTCCCCCTATGGAGTACAGCCTTGCTAGGCCACAGAAGAAGAGGAGCAGCCAGTCCTAATGAGACCTGATAGGCTAGGGACAGATAGTAGGGGAGGAAAAGGACCTCCCCTACAGTGGACTAAGGAGAAGATTATGAGGAGAAGAGGGAAGGAGGATGGGAGTGGAAGAGATGAGGGAGGAAGCTAGAGCCAGGAAACAAAGTGAATAAATTGTAATAAACAATAAAATCAATAAAAATAAAACACTCTCCACATCCCCAACCTACACAGTACTTTCTACTGACCACCCTAATAACTTGGTTTGTTCCAGAGAATGTATGGAGGTATGCCACACTTTTGTCAGCATTTAGGCAAAATGCTGTTTAGAACGTTTACAACAGGTTAGCTGTAGTAACAGCATAGAGGTTCCTTTAGCCTACATATTTAAAATCACTCTCTCTTTGTGGTGAATTGAAACTTTTGTTGATATATAGAGATGCCAGTTCCAGTTATATTTTTAATGCCTTAAATTCTATACTGTGTAGTAATAACATAGTACTTTTCAACTTTAATTTTTTTCCTAAGCTGGACAGACAGAGAGAAGTTAGAGTACTTGCTGCTTTTATGGAGAAACTGCATTCAGGTTTCAGGACCACTATGGCAGCTTAGAACTTGTAACTCAAGTTTCAAAGGGTCTTCTTGTATCTATAGACCCTTCATGTGTAGGATTCACATATATGAATGCAAGCTAAGCATTCATACATGTAAGAAATAGACCTACAGGGTTTCTAGGATTATGGTGAAACACCATGACAAAAACAATTTGAGAAGGAAAGGTTTTATTTTACTTACACTTTTGTATAATACTTCATCATGGAAGACTGTCAGGGCAAAAACTCAGACAGGGCCTCAACCTATTTTAAAGTCATTCTTATCCAAAAATAATTTAGAATGTTATTTAAAAAGAAGCTGTTCTAAAACAGAAACAGCAAAAAGATATAAAATTGAGTTTAACAAATTATATAGAAACCACATTGGGGACTTGAGTTCTCCTGCTGAATGATATTTAAGGGGAACTCAATGGTTGTACATATTCATGAAATAAATTTTTTCAAACTGTCATGAAACAGAAAGAGACTGAAGTATCATGACACTACCAAATATTTAAGCTCATTTTGAAGTTATAGCAATTATGTCTTGGTTCATGTGGCTACAGAAAAATGGACATTGGTATAAAAAATTAGAAATATATACAAATATAGAGTTTTTATATGTACCAAAGTTTATATTCAAATCATTTGTGGAAAAAGACTATTTAGAAAATGGAGTAAAATAAGGTCATTGGTGGCCCAAGATGGTGGCGACCAGCACACACCCTATCTGAGGAGCACAGGATCTGAAACTCTGAAATTGGTGAGTGGAAGAGCAACTGAAGATAGAACATCCATATTGAGGCTTCCTGAGAGAGAGGGAGCTGAAACAGTTTGGATCCAGGTCACCTGTGGAAGTCTCCAGGGACGAGAGTGGTGACTATTCATCCCTGCTACACTTCCCCTTGCCCCAAGCATGGGTCTTCCTGCTCAGCTGAGGCAGCCGTGGTTGCCCCAAGCATGAGCCACCACTCTCAGTGAGCAAAATGTCACAGGCAGGCATCCCAGGACTGTGGCTACAGCTGGGAAGTGACTAGTCAAGGCCCGAGCCTCCATGCTCTGTGACAGACATGGCAGAGGCAGTTACCCCAAGGACCAGCCTCCCTCCCCAGAGGCCAAACAGTTGGCACTGAACTGATGGAACTTCTGCACTCCCATTTGTGCCAGCAGGCCCAAATCTGAGAGTAGAGAACAGGGGAAACCCATGTGCTTTCCAATTATGCCTACAAGCCAGTGAGTGAGCTTTCAAGTGAGTACTTGCAGAGTCCCAGATCCAGGGTCCCTCTATGCTAGCAGACAGACATCAGATCCTTCCCACCCACACTCCCACTGTGGGCAACTAAGGGATCCTTGGGACAGCATTCTCAACATTGAAGCCCCTGTTCTGTGGGTCTACCAGTGGAGTCCAGGCAAACAATTCCTGGAGCCCAGATAGATCTGAACACCAGGAGGACAGTACAATAGGCCTGTAGACCCCTGAGGTATTCAGGACACCTGCGCATGCACATTGCATCACAAATAGCACCAGCACCCACACTCTCTCCCATGCTTAAACTCCACTCTTCCAGGTATCTACATGCTCTAGCGCCCTCTCCCTTAAGGCATATTTCCATGCACATGCCTGTTCCTGCACATTGTGTGATCTTCCTTCCTTAGCTACAGCTGAAACACCAGCATCCACTCTCAAACCAGTGGATCTCTCTCATCTTCCTGAAGAATACTCTAGACACCATAGATAGACAGACCAGTCTGAACTACAGACTACAGGAACAAACAGTGAAGGTTACAGATAAGCAGATGGCTAGAGGTCAACATAAGAACTTATCCAACAAAAATTGGGACATCATGGCTTCACTAGCAACCCCCCAAATCAAATGGATATGCTAATTCATCAGAAACACAGGAAAATTATTTTAAAGCTATGCATATCCAGTTATTAGAGGCTCATAAAGAAGAAATGAACAAAGCTCTCAAAGAAATACAGGCAAAACAGTCAAACAAATGGAAGCACATGTAGAGGCACAAGTAGTGGCATATGGAGAGAAAATGAACAAAAAAATAGAGGCCATCATGGAAAGGCAGGAATCCACGATCAAACAGATGAAGAAAATGGTGCAAGACATGAAAACAGACTTAGAATCAATAAAGAAAACACAAACAGAGAAAACCCTGGAGCTGGAAAATGTAGAAAAAAAGATCAGGAACCAAAAAGGTAAGCATCAGCAACAGAATACAAGAGATGGAAGAAAGAATCTCAGGTGCTGAAGATACAATTGCAGAAACTGATAAGTCTCTCAAAGAAAAAGTAAAATCGGATAAGTTCCAAACACAAAATATCTAAGAAATCAAGGAATCCATGAAAAGACGAAATCTAAGAATAAAAGGAATAGATGAAAAAGAAGATTCTAGGCTCCAAGGTCCAGAAAATATTTTCAAGAAAATCATAGAAAACATTTTCCCAACTTAAAGAAAGAGATGTCTGTTAACGTACAATAGTCCTACAGAACACCAAATAAACTAGACCACAAAAGAAACTACTCACATCACATAACAGTCAAAACACTAAGTCTACAGAACAAAGAAAAAATATTAAAAACAGCAAGGGAAAAAGACCAAGTAATATATAAAAGTAGACCTTTCAGAATCACACCAGACTTTTCAACAGAAACTATTAAAGCCAGAAAGGCCTGGACAGATGTCATGCAGACTCTAAGCAATCACAGGTGCCAATCCAGACTACTATATACAGCAACTATTTCAATCAACATAGATGGAAAAACAAAATATTCCATGACACAACTAAAATTAATATCTACACAGCAACCCCGCCCTACAGAAGATACTAGAAGGAAAACTCCAATCCAACGAAATCAACTACACCCAAGAAAACACAGTATATAGATAACTTCACAACAAAGAATTAAAAGAAAACAAGCATTGAAACACAGTAACACCACCAACTCCACAATAAAGGAACAAACATTCATTGCTCACTATTATCTATCAACATCAATGGGCTCAACTCTCCAATAAAAAGGCAAAGACTAACAGAATTGTTGTGGAAACAGGATCTGGTGCATCCAAGATACACACCTCTGCAACAAAAATAAACACTACCTCAGATAAAGGTTTGGAAAATGTTTTTCAAGCAAACAGACCCAGAAAGCAAGCAAGGGTAGCTTTCTTAATATCTAATAAAATAGAATTTCAACCAAAATTAATCAAAAAAAGATGAGGAAGGACACTTTATCCTCATCAAAGGAAAAATCCACCAGGAGGACATCACAATCCTAAACATTTATGCCCCAAATACAAGAGCACCTGAATTTGTAAATGAAATATTATTGAAGCTTAAATCGCACGTAGATCCCAACCCTTAATAGTGGGACGCTTCAACACTCCACTCTCACCAAGGGACAGATCAGGTAGACAGAAGCTAAATAGGGAAATAATGACACTTACAGAGGGCCTAAATCACATGGACCTATAGGGGTCTACGTAACTTTTCATCCAAACTCAAAAGAGTATAACTTCTTTTCAGCACCTCATGGAACCTTCTCAAAAATTGACCATATAGTCTGGCACAAAGCAAGCCTCAACAGATACAAGAAGATAGAAAAAATACCTTGTACTATATCAGACGCAGAAGCACACACGTGTGCGCGCACACACACACACACACACACACACACACACACACGCGCGCACAGTGGCACACTCACCATTGTTCTTTTAGCAATCTTTACTCAGTTCCAGCCTTCTTGGATGATTCACTGAGGGCGTTATAAACACAAGCATGACACAAATTATGCATATCAGAATCTGACTACTATTAATTGAGTTTGCTAAAATAAAAAATTGCATAAGTCATACTTCCACTAAGAATTGTGTTGTTATTAGGAATTCAAATTTAACTGTTTCTTATATTTTTATTTGCTGAATCTTCTAGCTCCGCTAGCAATTAAAGTCACAGCTACTTGTCACAAACAAGTTGCTGTGACCGAACTACTCATCTGCTGCTTTTTAGATACATATGCATTCATTTTTATTGTTAAAATTCCTTACAAATGACAAGCTAATAGGTCCATCACTGCCACAGGTTATTGTTCTCTCTCTCTCTTTACCCTCCATGTGTGTGTGTGTGTGTGTGTGTGTGTGTGTGTGTGTGTGTGTGTCATTTTCTATCTCTTTCTTTCTCCCTCCCAGGTAATATTTTGACATTTTCTATTCTTTCGATGAGCAAACCTGGTAGAAGTTGCATTCCAGAGACTCAAAAAGTAGCCTCACATTGAAATCAGCTATTTTTTTCTGTTCCAAAACAAGAACAATGTTATATTGAATTTAATTCCACTAACATCTAAGACAAATTTACACACACACACACACAATCTTACAGAATGGAGCTGTAATCCCACATGACAACAACTGGCTAGACAGGAAGATCTCTTCGCTTAGAGTACACATCACACATTCATTTATATTATCTGCCAGGCCCTGGAGGCATTTGAGCAAATGAGCCAAGATAAATATAGGACCTCTGTGCTCCCTAGAGTTTGTTGCCTGCCCAACTCAATTCAACTTAGCTTAACATAATAAATCATCTTAACACAGTATAAATACTGCTAACAAGAAAGAAACAGATTTGGGCCACACTCTCCATTACTTTCCTAGTCTAATAAAGGGAAGAGGCATGTCAAAGCAGAACATTGTAGTCAGTATGTAGCAAGTATGATGTGATGGCTACTCTTAGTTGCCAACTTGACAACATCTGGAACTAGCGAAAAACTAAGTGGCTAGGTACACCAGTTAGGCACTTTCTTATCTAAGTCATTTGAAGTGAGGAGACCCATCTTTAGTCTGTATTTCGATATGTCTATATGTGGGTGCGTGCTCATATAAATATATGTATGAATGTGTATATATATGTATATATGCATACATATATACACATTTTTATACTAATTCTATCATTCATGTTTCTCTAGAGAACCATGAATACTTCATTTAACATAGGATCTAGGGAATACTTCTGGAGAAGATAATCCCTTACTTTGAAGAATTATGAAAAAATATTCCCACAGACAAGCACATTGGACAAATAGAAAAAGGCATAAAATACTAGATAAGATGTGAATAAGAACATATTCTATTTTAGTATCAGACAGAACATTTCTAATGGCAACTCTATTCTCATTCTGTGTTAATGTGTAACTCCTGCCTGTTGACTAGTTTTCAGGTCTGATGTCTATCTTCACTACTTGCATAAGGCTTTCCTTAGCCTTTACCTCTTCCAGGTATGTTTATTGATGCCACCATTTTTAACTTTCCATGTGTCTCTGCTGAAATCATCACCCACAGAGAAGTGAACCTTCCACTTAAGGTAAAGCCATCATGTCTAGGACAATGGCTCTAAGACAATGAATACCAACTGTGCATCGAATGCCTTTAAGCTTTAGCCCTCACTTTCTCTTTGAAATCAGAGCTTTGACTCACTTCCATCAACAGCAGATCCTTGTGAGAATACTGCATATGTATAACATCTAATATAATAGATCATGACTGAAAAGACATTACCATGGATTTGTTCTATTTTCTGTTCTAAAATTATCCATTTTGATAAATTTTCTCTCAAAAGTCTTATAAAGAAGGCAATTTGTCTTGTTCCTTGCTGAGAAAAGCATTTGGCACATAGTTGTGACTGAACAAATACTTAGTTTAATGAAATGGTGCAGAATCTTTGATATATGAAAATGTTTTTGTACATTAACTTCCACAGTTTTTAGATGTTTGTTTGTTTGTTTATTTGTTTATTTATTTATTTGTTCATTTATTTATTTATTTATTTATTTATTTATTTTGAGCTTCTGATGTTAGACCCAAAGTCTTGCTCATGCTAAGGCAAGTGCTCCATCATTGAGCTACAGACCCAAATCTTATATTACCTCCAATTAAGGCCCTTCTTCATAACACTGAAAGTACAGAACAACTAACTATGATCACCTATGTCTGGCAAAAACAAAACAAAATAAAAAAACCCTAATTACAGACCACAAATATTTCTTCTATGGCTAGACAGGTCATAGACCCTAAGGATGAACTACTGCCATTAGTTTGCTAACCTATTATTAAACTGACTCTAATGACTTAATCATGTTACCCATATATCAATGTATCCCTAAACCCTTAACTTAGAAGTATCTATTTGTAGAGATGAGCAACTGCTCAAAGTACAAAAAGTATGAGACCTCAGAATGCTCAATCTTAAATGGAGCACATATACTCCATTGCCTCTTCAGAGATCATTGTGTAAAATATCACAGAAAGAATGTGAGAGCCGGAGATTGCGGAAGACTACGAGGAAAAGTCTATGGTCCCAGGAGGGTAGCTGCATGCATAACCTCACAGTGGTTGTGACAGCATCCACAAGACCTGTACAAGCTCAAGTCAGACCAATTCCCAACATGGAAATAGGAGTTGAACACATAATTCTACTCTTTACCATGTAGCTATTGATAATTTTTAGCTGCTGGGACAAGGAGACACAGACAGATATTTCTCTAAGTGTGTAGCCACTGGTAAATCAACCATGCTCCAGTGGATGACTACACATAGACGATTTGGCTTCATGGAGAAAATCAAATAAGTATTGGATAAGTAAGGGTAGCTCTCAATATCAAAACTCTACTTTATTTGGAAGGTTTAGGGCTCAACCTCCTTTCTAACCTCCCAACCCTAGATAGGAGAGAGATGGTTAGTGGAGCGAGAGAGCCCTTTACTTCTCCCAGCTATTTAGGGTTAACGTGTTCTTTTAGGGCTATACCAGTCTCCATCAACAGCAGATGCAGCCAGCAGTCTCCTTTAAGATGCTGGGCCCAGAAGCATTTCTCTCCAAACTGTTCCATGCCACACAGTAACCCTGCACACCACACCTTTCTGGGCTCTCAATTTCTGTCCTCCAATCCCTAAATCATGCCCCTCTCCATATGCCACACATGGAAAACAGGTACCAGCTGGCAAAAGCCACACTGCACACAAGACAAGTAACAGGTGTGGACAAACCATAGTTTAACTTAAACACTACACTTGGGATTAAAACAGAAACATATTTACATAACATAACTGAGTCTACAAAGAAACCAACACTTCCATTACAAATAAAAAAAGAGGCTGGCTCTGGGAAAGTGTGGGAAGGAGTAAATAAGATTAAACACTATTTCACATCTTTAATAAATGAGATATTCATGTGAAGAGATCAAGGAAATAAAAATTAAAATTACTTTGGGATTTTACCTTCACCCAGTCAGAATAACTCAGATTAAGGAAACAAATAAGACATATTAATGGGGCTGGAGAGATGGCTCTGTGGTTGAGAGCACTGGCTGTTCTTCCAGAGGATCCAGGTTCAATTCTCAGCACCCACACAGAAGCTCACAACTGTCTATAACCCCTGTTCCAGAGGATATGACATCCTCACACAGACATACATACAGTCAAAACACCAGTGTACATTACATGAAAATAAATAAATCTTTAAAAAAAGAAATACTAATGAAGATATGGAGAAAGAGAAAATCCCACTGGTGCCAGTATAAACTGGCACATCCACTGTGGAAATCAGTACAGAAGGTCTTCCAGTCTCAAAATGTTTCTTAACCAGTATGCATCTCAACTTTCTTCCCTCTAAAAGAGTACACTGTACACTGGATTTTGAAACGATTTTATTTATAATATTAATAAAAGAAGTTGAATTTGTAGCATTTCCAAATAAATAAAAGAGATTAGAGACTCAGTTTGACAACACTAGACTGGGTTCAGCAATGTTGTCTCATCCATTTTCTATGATGTAAAGAGCTAAGCAACTGATACAGTGAACGTCCCATCTTTAAAAGCTAAGGTTTAGAGAATGGTGAACCAGGCTTGATTTTGTCTCATTTATCTGTTACTTCAGAAGAGAACAACATAGGCATACTAAGGCTTTAACGGAAATTACCTACCCGCTTGCTTCTCTAGTTCCTACCTATTTATATGCAATCTTGTTCCAGAAAAGAATGGACATGGCTTGCAACATTATACAAAACACTTAGGAAACATAAATAGATGCAGAACAAAAGAAGGAAAGAGACATAAAAACAAAAAATAGGATGCCAAAATGCAAATCATAACCTCTATAAGAATACTAAAAACCATGCCACAGTTTGTCTCAGAGCATTCTACTAGGTTCCCTAGTAAGTGTAAACTACATCACTTTTTCCAAGCAAATTACCCATTACATAGAAACAGCAATTTTTCAGGATAAGCACAGTCATTTACTGTGGGTAAAAGATTGGGTAGGATATGTTCAATAATGTTCTCATAGTTTACTTCAATATGGGCTGATGGTTCCAGCAGAGTACAATGTCATAAAAGAAATTCAACAGGAAAGAAGTGCCTCCTGGTGACAGGCCCCTTTGTGTTAATATGCCATAATCCCCATCAGTAGCAAAGAATTCCAGCAAGCAGTAGCTGCAGCTATCCTTTATGTAAAATTTTGACTAATCTTAGTTCCTAAATTATCTCTTCATTTTTCATATTCAAAGTATTTTTAAATATTAAACGCAGAAACAATTAGACAGCATCAAAC
This sequence comes from Psammomys obesus, assembly GCF_907164565.1. Lineage (NCBI taxonomy): Eukaryota > Metazoa > Chordata > Mammalia > Rodentia > Muridae > Psammomys > Psammomys obesus. Next base: position 33,380,606 of record NW_026596079.1, on the reverse strand, counting down.
AAAACATCTGTAGACTTAACTTGTACCATAAGCTTTTCTGTTGTATGCTGCATAAAGAAAACTAGAGTGGCTATTATTTAAAAGCTCAGAAATATTCTACCTTCTTTCTAATAATAAGGTCTGCGTAGTTTATACTGCTATATTAAAAAAAAACACTGTCATTATTTAATTATTTATAGCAAAGAAACATAAAGGTCAGATTGTTTGACAAAGTCATGATGACTAAGCAAACAGTAATGGATTTTTTTAAAAGAATAATGTAAAGTCTTACTTTTTAAAATATAATTGTTTCACCTTATACAAATAAAGTTAATAAAATAGCTTATTCTTTAAACCAACAATTAGGAGGAGTGTGCCACTTTTGAAGAAACTTTAATACGCCTTTCTGCAGTGGCCATAAGCCAGGCACAGTTCTAAAGATTCCATGCATATATATCACCATAAGCACCCTAAAATGATAACACTGGTGTGGGCATTACCGTTCCCGCTTTTTAAGGTAAATACTTTGAGGTTCTGTTGCTTCACTCAGAAAACGTTTTCTACTACAGATCAGAAAGTAACAATTTTAGACTTTGTAGGCCATTCAAACTATCACAACTGCTCAGCTCAGCTGCTGCAATGTGAAAGCGGCCTTGGGCAATGCTTAGGCTAATGAATGTGGTTGTGTTCCAGGAACACTATATTCACAAAACAGATGGCAGGTCCTCAGGCCACATTTTGCTTACCTCTGAAAGTCAGTCATGACTTGCTCATGCTCATTCAGGCAAGAATGAGGGAATCTGGACTCAAATTCAGATTTTCTGCTTTGAAGATGAATGTTCTCTCTACTCTCGCATAGCTTACTAGGTATATCAATATCCTAGTTTAGAACAACTGTTACTTCTGAATTACATAGAAGTAGTTGTTTTCAAATCTAGCCAAAACTATATCACACAAGCTTACAGAAAATTTGTAGCTCAATCAATAAATAATTTTATAAAAGTTTTACTAACATAACAAATAAGAATTTTAATTCAAAGGTAGCTTTTCCCATTTAAGTAAGTAAATAAACAGGTTAACTAATGTGTTCACACAGTAGCAGAGCTCGGTGGGAAGCTTGGATACACATGGGGACTGCGCTCATATTTGGAAAAACCCAAATGAATAAAGCACTTAAGAAGACAACAACCAAACCCCACTGTAGCGTTCACACAAACTCCCTGCAGCCAACCAAGGACCATGATGGAGAGCACTTAGACCTCCTGTTCAAAGGAAACCCTTAGGCTGCTCAGTTTCCAAGTGGGTTCCTTAGTAAGGGGAACAGGAACTGTCTTTGACATGAACTCAGTGGCCAGCTCTTTGATCACCTCCTCCTGAGGGGCAGGGGTGTGCAGCCTTGCCAAGCAACAGGAAGATGATGCAGCCAGCCTTGATGAGACATGATAAGCTAAGGTCAGATAGAAGGGGAGGAGGACCTCCCCTATAAGGGGAGAAAGGAAGGAGCACAGGGGAAGAAGAGGTAGGGTGAGTAAGTACTGGGAGGAGACGAGGGAGGGAGCTGCAGAGGATATATAGAGTGAATAAATAAATAGAAAGAAAGAAAGAAAGAAAGAAAGAAAGAAAGAAAGAAAGAAAGA
>NW_026596079.1:33376276-33378980 GCF_907164565.1 Psammomys obesus | reverse complement strand
GAAAGAAAGAAAGAAAGAAAGAAAGAAAGAAAGAAAGAAAGAAAGAAGAAAGAAAGAAAGAAAGAAAGAAAGAAAGAAAGAAAGAAAGAAAGAAAGAAAGAAAGAAAGAAAGAAAGAAAGAAAGAAAGAAAAAAGAAAGAAAGAAAGAAAGAAAGAAATTTTTAAAAGTCTGCACTGAGTACATTGGCGCAAGACTTTAATACCAGCAATAGGGAAACGGATGCAGGCTGATCTCTGAGTTCAAGGTCAGCTTGGTCTACAGAGTGAGTTCCAGGACAGTCAAGACTATACAGAGAAACCCTGTCTTGTTTTTTTTTTATTTTCATATTTTTTTAATTTTATTTTTTACATTAATTTCAGTTTATTCATTTGGTATCCAAGCTGTAGACCCTCCTTTATTCCCTCCCAATGCCACCCTCTCTCCCTTGTCTCCTTCCATGACCCTCTCCAAGTCCACTGATGGGGAGGTCCTCCTCCCCTTCCATCTGATCCTAGCCTATCAGGTCTCATCAAGAGTGGCTGCATTGTCTTCCTCTGTAGCCTGGTAAGGCTGTTCTCCCATCAGGAGGAGGTGATCAAAGAGGGAGCTACTGAGTTCATGTCAGAGACAGTCCCTGTACCCATTACTACATAACTCACTTGGAGACTGAGCTGCCATGGGCTACATCTGTGCAGGAGTTCTAGGTTTTCTCCATGCATGGTCCTTGTTTGGAGTATCAGTCTCAAAAAAGATGCCTGTGCCCAGATTTTTGGTTCTGTTGCTCTCCTTGTAGAGCTCCTGTCCCTTCCAGGTCTTTCTATCTCCCCCTTCTTTCATAAGATTCCCTGCACTCTGCCCAAAGTTTGGCTATGAGCCTCATCATCTGCTTTGATACACTACTGGGTAGAGTCTTCCAGAGGCCCTCTTTTGGTAGGTTACTGTCTTGTTTCCTGTTTTTTCCCTCTTCCAATGTCCTTTATGTTTTCCTTTCTGAATGAGGATTGATCATCTTACCCAGGGTCCTCCTTCTTACTTAGCTTCTTTAGGTGTACAGATTTTAGTATGTTTAGCTTTATTTTATGTCTAATATGCACTTATAAATGAGTATATACTATGTATGTCTTTAGGCTTTTGGGATAACTCACTCAGATTGATCTTTTCTAGATTCCAGCATTTGCCTGCAAATTTCATGATATCCTTGTTTTTGGTTACTGAGTAGTATTTCATTGTATAAATGCACCACAATTTCTGTATCCTTTCCTCTGTTGAGGGACATTTGGGTTGTTTTCATGTTCTGGATATTACAAATAAAGCTGCTATGAACATGGTTGAGCAAATGTCCTTGTTGTGTACTTGAGCATATTTTGGATATGCCTAAGAGTACTATTGCTGGATTTTGAGGAAGCACTATTCCTAATTGTCTGAGAAAGTGCCAGACTGATTCCCAAAGTGGTTGTACAAGTTTACATTCCTACCAGCAATGGAGGAGGGTTCCCCTTTCTCCACATCCTCTCCAGCATGTATTGTCACTTGAGATTTTGGTCTTAGCCATTCTTAGAAACCTCGTGAAACTGAAAAGCTTCTGTAAAGCAAAGGACACTGTTGTCAGAACAAAACAGCAGCCTACTGACTGGGAAAGGATATTCACCAACCCTCTGTCTGACAGAGGGCTAATATTCAGAATATATAAAGACTCAAGAAGTTAAAAAGCAACAAATTAAATAACCCAATTTAAAAAATGTGGTACAGATCTAAACAGAGAATTATCTGTAGAGGAATATAGAATCGCAGAGAAATACTTAAAGAAATGTTCAAAGTCCTTAGTCATTAGGGAGACGCAAATCAAAACTACCCTGCGATTTCACCTTATACCCATCAGAATGGCTAAGATCAAAAATTCAAGTACACAAAAAGAACATTTGCTCAACCATGTTTGTAGCAGCTTTATTTGTAATAGCCAGAAGCTAGAAACAACCCAGATGCCCCTCAACTGAAGAATGGATGCAGAAACTGTGGTACATCTATACAATGGAGTATTACTCAGCAATGAAAAATAAGGAAATCATGAAATTTGCAGGTAAATGGTGGGACCTGGAAAGGATCATCCTGAGTGAGTTGTCCCAGAAGCAAAAAGACATGCATGGTATATACTCACTCATATAAACATACAATGTAGAATAAACCCACTAAAATCTGTACATCTAAACAAACTAAGCAAAAGTGAGGACCCTAACTAAAATGTTCAATCCCCATCCTGAAAGGCAAAGAGGATGGACATCAGAAGAAAAAGAAAATAGGAAACAACCTCGGAACCTGCTACAGAGGGCCTCTGAAAGCCAGAAGAAAACAGGAAACAACCTTGAAACCTGCCACAGAGGGCCTCTGAAAGCTTCTGCAGTATAGACTGTCAAAGCAGATGCTGAGCCTGATGGCCAACTGTTGGGCAGAGTGAATGGAATTCTATGTAAGAAGTGGGAAATAGTAAGAGCTGGAGGGGACGGGAACTCCACAAGGAGAGCAACAGAACAAGATAATTTGAACACAGGGAACTTCCCAGAAAATCATACTCCAACCAAGGACTATTCGTGGAGATGACCTGGAACCCCTGCACAGGTGTAGCCCATGACAGTTCAGTGTCCAAGTGGTTTACATAGTAATGGGAAGAGGGACTGCCTCTGACATAATCTGATTGGCCTGCTCATTGATCACTTCCCCCTGAAGGGG
>NW_026596079.1:33278776-33373776 GCF_907164565.1 Psammomys obesus | reverse complement strand
TTCCCTTTTCTGAAGAGAAAGAAACAGGAGAGGGGACTAAGGGGAAGAGGGAGGGAGGGCAGGACCTGAAGGAGAGGAGGGAGGAGCCTGCAATAGGGATGCAAAGTGAATTTTTTAAAAAAGCAGTGCAACATAAAAGAAGAAAGACTGTTTTCATGGCATTTACCCAAGAATGGACTGGATTTATTCGGAAGCATTTTGGTCTCTTGTCCAACAGAAGTCCAGTATAAAAGTGAGCGGTCTAATCTGAGAGGGCTGATCTAAGAGTCTACTATGAAAGGTAGTTGTAAAAGTAGTAGACAAGGGTCGTCTCTATATACTGAACAGCACAGTAAGCAGAGTAACAAGAGGAATTAGGAATTTCTGACTTAATCTTTTACAGTCATCTCAGAAAGAAGAACATTGTGTTTGTTTATTTGTTTGTTTGTTTGGGGGTTTTTGTTTTGACCTTGCTAACTCAACAACACAGAAAGCCAATAAGAATCTAACTCTATACCTACTCATATCCAACATATTTTAGAAGTGGAGATGGGATTCTTTTCAACACTTCACTACATTCAGTACATGGTCTTAGGCCTAATCACCACATTTCATACACACATACACTTTTCTGCATCAGAAGCATTAAAGATTCATAAAGAAAAAATAGGCTGGAGAGATGGCTCAGTGGTTAAAAGCACTGCCTACTGGAGTTCAATTCCCAGCACCCACATAGCAGCTCAGAACTGGCTGTAACTCCAGTTCCATGGGATCTGACACCCTCACACAGACATACATTCAGGCAAAACACCAATGCACATGAAATAGGAATAAATTATAAAATAAAGGAAAAAATAGAACAACATGGTATACCAGTTTGGCCAAACTTTTAAGATAAGTTACAGTGGTTTCCTTTGAAGTAAATTAATTATGAGTAGGCTGATAATACAATATGTAAGCTGCATGAGTGCATTGTGAATGTTGTACTATTTCCTCTAATAAGGAGATAAGATTAGAACTATTCCCAAACCTTTCTAGCTCTTCCTGAACTCTGGATGTTTGATTCAACTCAGTTATTCTGTCTCAAATGCCTCTACAAGCTGATTGATTCAAACTGGCTTCTCTCAGCTTCTGACTGAATTGCTCTGCTTGGCCTCAAACTAACTCTAGCAACCTGTTTTAATCTTCTGGCTCCTTCTCATTCTCGGGCTTGTTCTGTCTTCACCTGTGTTTAGCTTGTTCTTTCTCTATAAAACTCTTTCAGTAAAACTGTCTCCTGCCTCTCTCCCTCTGCACTGCTCTTCCCTTTTCTGTGCTGTTTTTCTGAGTCTTGGGCATATCTTATTCTGCCACATCTTTCTCTGATTCGTCACTTGGTTTGCCCTTCAATTAGACTTTTAAACATTCCTCTTCCTTCTACAAACTAAACTTATTCTCATTATTTGAGATTAAAGATGTGTACTAAGGGCATGTCTGCATGCCATCTGGATCACATAGACCTAGAAGGATGTAGATCGTTGTCAGAGAAGCCATGTTGCTGAATTAAAATTCCTCTACAGCACATAGTCTTAAATGCTTTAAGCAAACTGTTTACATAGTTACAGGTTAGATGCAATTCTAAATTGTAAAATCAAGTTTCAATTAACATTTCTCAGAAAAACCATATCCATAAGTACATCCATCTTTCAGATCTTTACTAGAGTAGTCACTGTAAAACTACAAAACAACTCATAACTACAAAAACATTTCCAAGAACTCTTCACTTTCTTTAGAGTTAAGCGCAAGCCTTTTTCATTTAAATATCATTTTGGTGACCAGGTTTTTGCTTTCCTATTGTACGTATTTCCCCATTACAACGCTTTTTTCTATGCCCTAATCCATGATAGTTGCAGTGCTTTAAACATGCCATGATGTTTTATGCATGCTTAGGAACATACTGTTACCTTTACTTATAATGCCTTTTAACTTAGTGCTTAAATGTCAATTTCTTTATGGAATCTGCTCAGTCAGGCACAGTTAAATCTCTTGATGATAGCTTCTTGTACATTAGTATCTATCATACCTGATTTTAAATTTTTTATATATCTTTATTTTATTTTACTAAATTTTGGCTCATAGAACAAATTGTAATATCATTATTAGTTACAGAAAGGAAGCCAAAGAACTTCTGAAAAGAAAAAGGAAAAATTTAAAGGTAATATAACCCAGCTGAAAGCTTAATGTTGACAGGAATTGTGCACCTCATATAGGAGAGGTAGATATTTTTAGTCTTGTTTCAATGAGGAAACTGATATTTTGTGTCAGATAACAGTATCTTAGCTTATATCCAATAGTACATTCTTCTAACTCCACTTTTTCCGTTAATAAAAACAAAACAATAAGCTGGTGTGGGCCAGAGAAGTTTTCCTTCATGATCAAATATGTCACCAAATAATGAAAATAAAGCTAGGATATTTTTTCACCATCTCTACATAACTTATTTTATTATGCCATGTTTGCAGCTATGGTTTTTTGTTACTTTGAGCATCATTATTGTGAAATGAGGTGTCGGCACAGCACTACTTTACAGAAATATACATTGTGGGCTTTGGTGCACATTTGGTTTTAACATTTTAATCCCTCAATTTCATATGACTTTTAGTGAAATTTTTTTTTAACTGTGGTATTGTATTTTGTAAATTTATTTTTCCTTTTTTATTATTATCATTTACTACAATTTATTCAATTTGTATTCCGCTATGTTCCCCTCCCTCAACTCCTCCCAATCCCACCCTTCCTTCCTCTCTTCCCCCTATGCCCCTCCCTTAGTCCACTGATGTGGAGGTCCTCCTCAACTTCTATTTTACCCTAGCCTCTCTGGTCTCATCATGATTGGTTACACTGTCTTCCTCCATGGACTGGCAAAGCTGCACCCCACAAGGGGGAGCTGATCAGAGAGCCTGTCACTGAGTTCATGCCAGAGACTGCCTCTGCTCCCTTACTAGGGACCCCACTTGGAGACAGAGTCTATAGGATACATCTAAGCAGGGGTTTTAGGTCCTTGCCATACATGGTCTTTGGTTGAGGTATCATTCTCTTTAGGGCCCCGAGGGATCAGTTTTTATGGCTCTGTTGGTCTCCTTTCTCCTTTCAGAGCTCCTTTCCCCTCCAGGTCTTTGTATCTCCCCCTTCTTTCATAAGATTCCATGCACTCCACCCAAAATTTGTTTATGAGTCTCAGCTTCTTCTTCGATACCTTGATCAGGAGAGTCTTTCAGAGAACCTCTGTGGTAGGCTCCTGTCCTGTTCCTTGTCTTCTATGGCTTTTGATGTCTATCCCATTTGTCCTTCTGAATGAAGATTGAGCATCTTCTCTAGGGTTTTCCTTGTTGTTCAGCTTCTTTAGGAGTATAGATTTTAATATGTTTATCCTATATTATGGGTGAGTATATACCATGGGTGTCTTTCTGCTTCTGGGTTACCTCACTCAAGATGATCTTTTCTTGTTCCCACCATTTGCCTGCAAATTTCATGATTTCCTTGTTTTTTTTTATTGCTGAGTAATATTCCATTGTGTAGATTACCACAATTTCTGTATCCATTCCTCAGTTGAGGGGCATCTGGGTGGTTTCCAGCTTCTGGCTATTACGAATAGAGCTGCTACAAACATGGTTGAGCAAATGTCCTGGTTGTATACTTGAGCATCTTTTGGATATATGCATAGGAGTGGTATAACTGGATCTTGAGGTAGCACTATTCCTAATTTTCTGATAAAGCACCAGATTGATTTCCAAAGTTGTTGTACATATTTATAATCCCACAAGCAATGGAGGAGGGTTTCCCTTTCTCTACATCCTCTCCAGCATGTGTTGTCACTTTAGTTTTTGATCTTAGCAATTCTGATGGGTATAAGGTGAAATCTCAGGGTCATTTTGATTTGCATCTCCCTGATGACTATGGATTTGAGCATTTCTTTTTTTAATTTTTATTTTTTAATATTAGTTACAGTTTGTTAACTTTGTATCCCTGTTGTATCCCACTCCCTCTTTCCCTACCAATCCCACCCTCCCACTCTCATCTCCTCCCTGCCCCTTTCCAAGTCCACTGATAAGGGAGAACCTCCTCCCCTTACATCTGATACTGGTCTATCAGGTGTCTTCAGGACTGGCTGCAAAATCCTCCTCTGTGGCATAGCAAGGCTGCTTCTTCCTTGGGGGGCGGGGGGTCAAAGAGCCCCCCATCAAGTTCATGTCAGAAACAGTCCCTGTTTCCCTTATTAGGGTACTCATTTGAATACTGAGCTACCAAGGGCTACATCTGAGCAGGGGCTCTAGGATGTATCTATACGTGGTCCTTGTTTGGAGAAACAGTGGATTTGAGCATTTGTTTAAGTGTTTCTCTGCTGTTCGATATTCCTGTATTGAGAATTCTCTGTTTTGCTCTGTACCCCATTTTTTAATTGGATTACTTTCTTCGTTGCTGTTTAACTTCTTAAGTTCTTTAGATACCTGAATATCAGCCCTCTGTCACATAAAGGGTTGGTGAAGATCCTTTCTCAGTCTGTAGGCAGTGTTTTGTTCTGATGAGAGTATCCTTTGCTTTGCAGCAGTTTTTCAGTTTCAGGAAGTCCCATTTATTGATTGTTGATCTTAGAGCCTGTGCTGTTGGTGTTCTGTTTAGGAAGTTGCCTCATGTTCCAATGAGTTCATGGTTCTTTCCCACTTTTTTTTCGAACAGATTTAGTGTGTCTGGTTTTATGTTGAGGGCTTTGATCCACTTAGACTTTAGTTTTGTGCAGGGTGATAAATATGGATCTGTTTCCATTTTTCTACATGTAGACATCCAGTTAGACCACCACCATTTGTTGAAGATGCTATTTTTGTCTATTGTACGTTTTTGACTTCTTTGTAAAAAATCAAGTATCTGTAGGTGTGTGGTTTGATTTCTGGATCTTCTATTTGATTCCATTGATCCATTATTCTGTTTCTATGCCAGTACCAAGCAGCTTTAAGCTAGGATATTCTTGATGTCTGAAATTGGACACAGTATCAGAAATTACTCTTTATCAGAACTCTAATATTACTAGTTCCATTCCAAGATTGATTGTATAATGCAGAGACCCACACTACAATATTTACATAGCAATATGTGTCAAAGGCCCCTTCGTAAATGTGGGACTTATTGCATCCACAATCATGATTGGCTTCTGTTTCCCTTACCAGTTAAATGTGCATTTTTACTGAGTGTCTACCATGTGCTAAGTTCTGCTTCAAGTGCTAAGGAAACAAATAACAGAAATGTAGAGTCTGATAGGGAACATGGATGAAAGGAAAAGAAATGATGGTATGTTAAAGTGAGAGGTGAATGTCTTTACATCCTTAAAGTGGTTCACCTGAGAGAGCATGTGAGTATCTGGGTTTTATCCTTCTCTATTCCACACTACCTTTTTATTACTCTGCCCACAAGCTCAGGACTCTCATTCCTTAGAAGCAGTGGCTGTAAAGGCAAGACCATTCTGTTTCCATTAAAGGAAAACAGAGGAGGCTCAAAGGTAGAGACTAGTTATAAATCTATGTAAACAGATGATTATCTGTGACTACTTTTTCACGTTTGATGTCAGTTATCATTTTAATGGATTGTGTTATCAGGAGCAAAGAGAGAACTGAACACAAGAAGGCAAAGGGTAAGATATTTTCTCCAAGTTCTAAATCCCTAAAGGCCAAATGAGTGTCATGTTTGTGACTGTAGAATATCCTAGCCCACACTTTACAAATGCTAAGGCTATCTATCAAAAGAATCAATACATTGGTGAATGATAAACTCAAGAGAGTTTTAGCCAGAATAAGTTTTTTTCAGTTAATGGAAAAGAATATTCCAATCAGAAGACAGCATGTGAAAATGCATGTTCCAAACCAAAATTGAAACAATAAAAAAAAAAAGTCAGGAGTATGACAAGCAATTACAGACAAGCCATTCTGGCAAGAGCTGAGAACAAGGGCATTAATAAGAGTCAGAGGCTAGAGATGGGATTCTGAGTATAATGTGGTGAACACAATAATTTCATCTCTTGAATTTGAAAGAAATCACTTCCTTTTTCATAAATTGAGTGAGAGTTCTATACTATGTTGTTTAATGTCTAGATTTTAAATACTTAGCCACCTTCTCTAAGTCATTATGATTTATGAAGTTACACAATAAGCATACCTATCTTTCTGAATATAAGCAAACGTGATCACTTAAAACAAAACATATTTATGTGTTTCCCAAACTTAGTGGCTTAATCCTAGCTGTCATAGTTGGAAAGCTAATAAAACAATTCTATAACAGAGAAATAGTATTAATCTGTCTTAAAATTAACACTTTTGTGTGACTGCAGTCTTGGATTTTGAATACTTCCTTTTAATTAGAAATACACAACTGTAATACAATTATTTAATGATGATGTAAAAGGACAGGAATAAAATCAGAAGGAATTAGAACAGAGATACAGAGAGATCCACAGGACAGCCAGTATTTAGCTTCTTGTCATTGCCCTCAGAACCCAATAATTAGGCTGAAAGACAAAAATCTGAACCAGGTATGGTTATCAGCAATTGCTTTTTAGAAACCTTTACAAGAGTCGGCCATCTTTCACATCTTACTATTTAAGAGTATTACTCCTTCAGCTGATAAACAACTTCAGCAAAGTGGCTGAATACGAAATTAACTCAAAAAAAAAAAAGTCTGAAGCCCTCCTTTATACAAAAGACAAAAGGGTTGAAAAAGAAATCAGGGAAACAACACCCTTCACAATAGCCACAAGTAACATAAAGTACCTTGGTGTGACTCTAACAAAACAAGTGAAAGATCTGTATGAAAAAAAAAAATTCAAATCTCTGAATAAAGAAATTGAAGAAGATATCAGAAGATAGAAAGATCTCCCATGCTAATGGATCGGTAGGATTAACATAGTAAAAATGGCTATCTTTCCAAAAGCAATCTACAGATTCAATGCAATTCCCACCCAAGTATTAACACAATTCTTTACAGATCCTGAAAGAAAAATTCTCAATTTCAAATGGAAAGACAAAAAAAAAAAAAAAACAGAATAGCTAAAACAATCCTGTACAATAACAGATCTTCTGGAGGTATCTCCATCACTGACCTCAAGCTGTATTATAGAACAACAGTAATAAAAACTGCATGGTACTGGCAGAAAAACAAATTGTTGGAGCAATGGAATTAAATAAAACACTCAGAAATAAACCCACACACTACAGACACCTGATTTTTTACAAAGATGCCAAAAACATACAATGGAAAAAAAGATAGCATCTTCAACAAATGGTGCTGGTCTAACCGAATATCTACATGTAGAAAAATGCAAATAAATGCATATTTATCACCCTGCACAAAACTAAAGTCTAAGTGAATCAAATACCTCAACATAAAACCAGACACAGTAAACATGTTAGAAGAAAAAGTGGGGAGGAGCCTTGAACTCATTGGCACAGGAGACAACTTCCTGAACAGAACACCAACAGCACAGGCTCTAAAATCAATAATCAACAAATGGGACCTCCTGAAACTGAAAATCTTCTGTAAAGCAAAGGATACTGTCATCAGAACAAAACAACAGCCTACAGATTTGGAAAAGATCTTCACCAATCCTACATCTGACAGGGGGCTAATAACCAGAATATTTAAAGAGCTTAAAAGTTAAACAGCAACAAAGCTGTTTACCCCAATAACGAAATGGGAGACAGAGCTAAACAGAGAATTCTCAATAGAGGAATATCGAATGGCAGATAAACACTCAAATAAATGCTCAATGCCCTTAGTCATCTAAGAAATGCAAATCAAAATGACCCTGATATTCCAACTTATACCCATCAGAATGGCTAAGGTCAAAACTCAAGGGGTGATGCATGATGGAAAGGATGTGGAGAAAGTGGAACCCTCCTCCATTGCTGGTGGGAATATAAACTTCTACAACCACTTTGGAAATCAATCTGGCACTTTCTCAGAAAATTAGGAATAGTGTGACATCAAGATCCACCTATAATGCTCTTGGCATATATCGGAAAGATGCTAAAGCATACAATAAGGACATTTGCTCAGTTATGTTCATAGAAACTCTGGTCATATTAGCCAGAATCTGGAAACAACCTACATGTTCCTCAAATGAAGAATGGATGCAGACATTGTGGTACATTTAAACAAAGGAATGTTTAAATGTATTTAGCTATTTTAAAAAAGGAAATCATGAAATATGCAGGCAAATGGATGGAACTAGAAAAGATCATCATGAGTAAGGCAACTCAGAAGCAGAAAGACACATATAGTATATATTCACTTATAAGTGAATATTAGCCATGTAATACAGGATAAGCATACTAAAATCTATAGTCCTAAAGAAGCTAAACAACAAGGAAGACCCTAGGGAAGATGCTTAATCCTCACTCAGAAAGGAAAACAGGATGGACATCAGAAGTAGGAGAAGACAAAGAACAGGACAGGAGCCTTCCAGAGGGGGCCTCTGAAAGACTCTACCCATCAGTGTATGGAAGGGATACTCATAACCAAACCTTCAGCAGAGTGCAGAAAACCTTATGGAAAAAGAGGGAGATAGAAAGACATGGAGGGGACAGGAACTTCACAAGAAGTCCAACAGAGCCAAAAAAAACCTGGACCCAGTATGGCCTGCAGAGACAGATATTCCAACCAAGAACCATGAATGGAGAGGACCTAGAACTCCTGCTCAGTTTCCAAGTGGGTTCCTAATAAGGGGTACAGGGATTGTCTCTGACATGAACTCAGTGGCTTGCTCTTTGATCAGTTCCCCCCTGGGGGTGCAGCCATGCCAGGACACAGAGGAAGATGATGCAGCCAACCCTGATGAGACTTGATAGGCTAGGGTCAGATAAAAGGGAAGGAGGTCCTCCCCTATCAGTGGACTAGTGAAAAAGTATATGGGGAGAAGAGGGAGGGTGGTGGGATTGGAAAGAGATGGAGGGAGCTACAGCTGGAATACAAAGTAAATAAATTAAAATAAATAAATAAATAGGAGTGACAGTATTAATTTCAAAATACTAGATCAATTAACAGTTAATTCTTCTCAATTGCTAAGATTTCCATGACCTTGTTCAGATATATTTGAAAAGCTAAAAAATAAAAACCAAAGAGAATAGAAATTTTCTAGCATTAATTTGAGCCTGAGTTATCTGTTACAATTTCTTTTAACTTGTCAACTCTAACTCTTGATCACTACACCACTAACTCTGCCAGCTCTAGGTTATTGCAACACACGATCAGGAACGTTACCCAATTGGTTCTATTTTTCTTTTTTTTCCATAATATTTTTATTAAACTTTTTGAGGAGAATTTCATATCATGTACCCTAAGCATACTCACTTCTAATTCCTTCCAGCTCTGCACCCCCTCCCGTTACCTCCTCCCTAAAGAAGAGGATGAAGAGAAGAACAAAAGAAGAAGAGTCCAATTTGTGTTGCCCATAAACTCACTGGAGCATGGTCAGACTCCCTGTAGCTACCCCCTAAAAGAAAGAGCCTGTTCCCACCTGCACTCCCATCAGAGCCATTAAATGTGGGGAGCTACATTTCAGCATCCTTATTACAATTTTTGAGAATTCTCTTTGATGGCTTCCTGTCTAGGCTGTTGCTTTTCAGGGAGAGGTGTGGGTTATCATAGAAGCCAGGAATCATTGAAATTCAGATATTCTGATGAGGTTTTTAGTCACACAAGCAGCATTAGAAACTCTATTTTACACCAATAGCACAGGCTCTAAGAGCAACAATAAATAAATGGGACCTCATGAAACTGAAAAGCTTCTATAAAGCAAAAGACACTGTCATCAGAGGAGAGCTTTGCAGCCAGTCCTGAAGATACCTGATAAAACAGGATCAGATGAATGGGGAGGAGGTCCCCCCTATCAGTGGACTTGGCAAGGGGCACGGTGGAGATGAAGGAGGCAGGGAGGGACTGGGAGGGAATGAGGGATCGGGACACGGCTTGGATACAGGGTTAATCAAATGTAACTGATAAGAAAAAAAATAAAATTAAAAAAAAAAAAAAAAACGACTGCCTACAGATTGGGAAAGAATCTTCACCAACCCTTTATTTGACAGAGGGCTAATATCCAGTATATATAACGAACTAAAGAAGCTGAAAAGCAACAAACCAAGTAATACAATTAAAAAATGGGGAACAGAGCTAAACAGAATTCCCAATAGAGGAACATCGAATGGCAGAGAAACAGTTAAAGAAATGCTCAACCTCATTTGCCATCAGGGAAATGCAAATCAAAACGACCCTGAGATTTCACCTTACACCCATCAGAATGGCCAAGATGAAAAACTCAAGTGACATCACATGCTGGAGAGGTTGGGGAGAAAGGGGAACCCTTCTCCACTGCTGGTGGGAATGTAAACTTGTACAACCCCTCTAGAAATCAATCTGGTAACTTTCTCAGACAACTAGGAATAGCGCTTCCTCAAGACCCAGCTATACCACTGCTAGGTGTATACCCAAAATTTGCTCAAGTACACAGCAAGGACATTTTATCAAACATGTTTGTAACAGTTTTATTTGTAATAGCCAGAACCTGGAAACAACCCAGATGTCCATTATCAAAGGAATGGATACAGAAATTGTGGTATTTTTACACAATGGAATACTACTCAGCAATCAAAAATGAGGAAATCATGAAATTTGCAGGCAAATGGTGGGATCTAGAAAAGATCATTCTGAGTGAAGTATCCCAGAAGAAGAAAGACAAACATGGTATATACTCGCTTATATAGACCTACAAGATATGATAAACATGATGAAGTCTATACACCTAAAGGAGATAAACAAGAAAGCAGACACGGGGTAAGATGATCAATCCTCACTTAGAAAGAGAAATGAGATGTGCATAGGACATATGACAGGAGTCTACCGCAGAAGGCATCTGAAAGATCCTACCAAGCAGCGTTTCAAAACAGATACTAAGACTCATAACCAAACCTTCGGCAGAAGGGGAGTTAGTATGAAGTGGAAATGATAGGAGCCCCACAAGGACCAAATATATCTGGGCACAGGGTTTTTTCTGAAACTGTTTCTCCAACCAAGGACCATGTATGGATATAACCTAGAACCTTTACTCAGATGAAGCTCGTGGTAGCTCAATAACCAATTGGTTTCCCATAGTAGGGGGAACAGGGACTATCTCTGACAGGAACTCAATGGCAGGCTCTTTGACTCCCCACCCCCCTAGGGAGGAGCAGTTCTGCTAGGCCATAGAGGAGGACTTCACAGCCACCCCTGAAGATACCTGATAAAACAGGGCCAGACGAAAGGGGAGGAGGCCCTCCCCAGTCTGTGGACTTGGAAAGGGGCAGGGAGAAGCTGAGGGAGAGAGGGTGGGATTGGGAGGGAATGGGGGAGCGGGATGCAGCTGGGATGCAGAGTTGATAAAATGTAAATAATAATAACAAACAATAAAAAAAGAAAAAAAAGAAACACTCTATTTTAATAAAGCCTACAAACTTAATCTTTTTTTTTTTCAAATGTAAACATCTAGGATGGAACTTCCTATACGCTTTTAGTATAAGCATATGGAACAGCATTTTCAAGTTGATGGTCTTGGTAAGTTCAGAGATGCAAAGCATTTTTTACAACTTTGTTCCAATTGTAAATTATATACTTTTGTTCCAAATTTTGTAAATAGGGAAGTCTAAGATTTATAAGAAATGACACAGGAAATCTATGGAATCGCTATATGGCCAGTATTCGTTAATTAAAATTGATAAATTTTGCCCACAGCAGGGGTGTGAGTGGGAGGAATGGGATGTCTGACTGCTAGCATAGAGGGTCCCTGATCTGGGGCTCTGTACACCCCTAGGGGAGCAGCCTTACCAAGCCACCGAGGAAGGCAATGCAATCAGCCATGTTGAGACCTGATAGGCTAGGGTCAAATAGAAGGGGAGGAGGACCTCCCCTATCAGTGGAATAGGAGAGAGGCATAGGGGGAGAAGAGGGAGGAAGGGTGGGATTGGGAGGAGACAAGAGAGAGGGCCACAGCCAGGATAACAAATTGAATAAATTGTAATAAATGATAATAAAAAATATAAATTTTGTTTGGTTTTAGACATTTTTGTCTTTGCACCAGTTTCCTTCTTTAATTTTTTTTTATTTTTGAGATTACATTATAATCACATTTTTCCCTTCCCTTTCCTCCCTTCAAATCCTCCTATATAACCTTCTTTACTCTTGTTCAGATTCATGGCCTCTTATTATGCATTATTTTTATTAGTTCTTTGACAGTTTTGAGCTTCATATAACATACTTTGATCATATTTACCACCCCCAACATTTTTATTGTCCAAGTCCAATTTTTTCTGCTTAAAATATTTTTGTATATGTGGTGTTCCACTGAAGAGTGGCTGCCTTCCCAGGGGCTACACTCCTGGAAATAACTGACCTTTCCTTTCCCAGTAACTAGCACCTGCCGCCTGCTGCATTGCATTTGGTCTGGCATGGAATTGCATAGGATTTATGCAGGGAGCTATAACTGCTGTGCATGCATATAGTTCATATGTGAATCTGTGTCCAAAACATGTTTTCTTTTAGTCATCTAACACTTCAACATCTTACATTCTTTCTGACATCTCTTCCATAGTGATCTCTGAGTCTTGATGGGGAAGTGGGTCAGAATAGATTTCCTATAGGGCTCAGCATTCTGCAGCTCCTTATTCTCTGCACCTTGCATAGTTAAGAATCCATGAATTAATTATATTCTACTGAAAATAGAAGCTTTTTATATGAGGGTTGAGGAATGTATTGATCTATGCATATAATGAAATTTTTTAAAGTTGGTTTAAGGGGAATCAGTTCATTTAGCCAAATAATGTAGGGTTTTTTGATCTGTCAATAGGTTCTTGACACAACAGTTGTGCCAGGTATGAGGTTTTTTTTTCAATTTTTTTTATTTTTTAACATTAGTTACAGTTTATTAACTTTGTAACCCAGCTATATCCCGCTTCCTCATTCCCATACAATCCCACCCTCCCTCCCTCCTCTCCTCCCTACCCCTTTCCAAGTCCACTGATTGGGGAGGACCTCCTCCCCTTTCATCAGACCGTGTTTTATCAGGTATCTTCAGGACTGGCTGCAAAGTCCTCCTCTGTGGCCTAGCAGGGCTGCTTCTCCCTTGAGAGGGTGGGGAGGTCAAAGAGTCCACCATTTAGTTCATGTCAGAAATAGTCCCTGTTCCCTTTTGCTAGAGAACCCATTTGGAGACTGAGCTACCATAGGCCACATCTGAGCAGGTGTTCTAGGTTATATCCATACATGATCCTTGGTTGGAGAAAGAGTCTCATAAAAGATGCCTGTGCCCAAATATATTTGGTCCTTGTGAAGCTCCTGTCCTCTCCAGGGCATATCAACTCCCCCTTCTTTCATATGATTCCCTGCACCCTGACAAAGGTTTGGTTAAGAGTCTCAGTATCTGCTTTGGTACACTGCTTGTGGAGTGGCACTTAAGTCCACTCTGGAAGTGGTTTGCTCCCCCATGATATCAGTGTCATTAGTACACCAATAGGCATCTATTCCCAGTCATTGTGCAGTCTGAAGGTCAGGAGCTCGGTAAGATTGATAATTACTTTTCTTCTCTTATAGCTTGTATAGCACCTTCTACCACATGAGATGAGCCAGTAGAGGTGACACTTTCAGATCCATACTAATGACTTTATCAAGTTCTATTGCCCAAGCATGTGGTGTATTCAGAAAGGGAGTCTTACCATCAGTTATGGAGGGAAACAAAGACCAATGGCAATGGCTTGCAATGTTTGAGTGCTTATAAGACCTTGTTGTTCATCATCCCTTAAAGACATGAAACATTCCTGACACTGGGTTTTGTATTCATTAGTCTCTTGTGTCTAGTAAATATTAATAGAGTAACTATTTTAGTTCTCTCTCACCACATATGTGTATGTATGTGTGGTGTGTATTTTGTGCCTGTGCTTGTTAATGTTGTTCATCCCTCCCTATACTTCCTCCTGTACCCTCCACCTCTCCCACTTTAACCCTTTCTGTTCCATTATTCTTTTGAAAGTCCCTCCTCATGGCCTATCATTAATTTCCTGAGCTCCATGAATCACAAATATCTCAAGTTTCAGATATAACATGTATTAATGAGAAAACATGCAGTGTTTGCTTCCCTGGGTTTGGGTTTCCTGCTCACATAGAATGATTGTTACCAGTGCCATCCACTTAGTTATGAAGTTCAAGTTTATTTTTTTATTAATAACAGAACAATATTCCATTGTATAAATATACCACATTTTACTATCTATTAACGAAAAGATGGACATCTAGGATGTTTCTGTTTTCTGGTTATTGTAAGTAAAAAGGTGATGAACATGGATTAGTAGATTTCTCTAAAGTCGGTTTTGGACCTCAGTTTGGTGTGTACCAAAGAGTGATACATCTGGATCACATGGTAAATATTTTTCTGGCTTTTTTAATAACCTTCACACTGCTTTCCATAATGGTTCCACCACTAGTTTATTTGTCCCTGCAATGAAAAGCCAACATGAACAATATCTTGTTCACATAGTTGTACTGAAGTTTAAACGTGAAACAGTTATAATAACATCTGGTTCAGGTACATTTACAATTCATGGTAGCTCTTTGAAGATATCGTAAATTTGATGCATCTAAGCCATACTTATATAATCACAGAAATTCCACTGTACTTTCTATTTAATTTTACAAACTGGTGATTTTATTCTAAGCTTCGTTAATACCTCATTAAACACTCACTGGAAAAAAAATCCTACCTCTCTCTATGCAATATTTCAAACCTCACTGGCCACAAATGTCCATTTCCTCAAAGCTTGTTCATTCTCCCAGGGTTTATGATCATGAGTTTTTAATGGGTTGAAAGGAGAGCATTCACACATTTCTGTCTTTATTTCCTCTAGCTGTTAACAGGAATAATAAATATTATCTATTTATTAATTCAGACTCAGTAGCAGCCTAATCTCTTAATGTATTTTGATATCTCTGTGTCCTTAAAGTCAACAATTATTCTGTTTTAAAGTCATACAAATGGTTTATAGAAATAATACCACACCCTCCCTACTCTCAGGGATTTCTAAGTTTCACAACTGACAATCCCTCATCCAAGAAAATTTTGGTTCCTATAAGAACTAGGAAGACTGATCCTCTTGCATTACTAATATCAGATAGATATATTCCAGTTTGTTGTTAAAATGTCCCTAATCATCAGAAAGTAAAGCACAGTAAAAATTATACTGGTTTTGCATAATGTGCTGATTTTTGTAACTAATATACATTCAGCCAGCTATTTAAAAATTGAAATGGTAAATGCTAGTCTTTCACAGCAGGACTTTTGTGATTATCAAAAGCAGTAATGGTCATGTAGACAGACTATTAATGTAGAAAAAGTTTTACCTATTCTCTGTTCTGGTCTTAAAATTTAGTATGAAGTTGCAAATTGTGTTTCTACCAGATTTCCAGATGTCAACTACATTTAGTCTTCAATAACAGCTCTCCCAAAATTTATTTTAAGGAAAATATTTATTTTCACATTTAAATAAAAATATTTATTTTCACATTTAAGCACACACTAGAGTCAAAAGATAGTATCCCAGTGCCTTGTTACTCTGAATAATGGAGTTAATTTGCTCTCATCATTTGAAACCAAATAATTTTTGTTCTCATTAACCTTTTTATGGGTTGTCTTCTTCAAACATATACCAGAATATCAATACCACCTCCACTACAAAGCCAAATATTTGGTTTCCACACTTTGGTATAATGCTAATATACTTGAAAATATCTCCCTCAGGCAAGAAGCTGAGGCATCCTGTGTAGCCATAGTGACTATTCTGGCAAGGCATTTTCAGCTCCTCCCAGTCCAATGTGATTGCCTTCCCACTTTCTCCTTGTTGCCTCACTAATTCTTCAGCCTGAGTCATCTCTCTCCATGCTGGGGAAAGTGGTCAGTAACTTGCTGCTTTGCCTCGGTACTTTTAAGGTGTTACTGCTCAAATTTCTTCTGCTTAAATTATGTCCCATATGGTGTGAATAACTGTGAAAGTATTGCTTAATGCATTATGACACATAGTGAATAGGGTTGAGTTTTTGTCAATGTGATAATAAAACTGTCTTAAATATGGCATTCAGGTCTTTTTACTTCTTCTTCCCTTGTATTATATGTTTAATTATTAAGGACAAAAACAATGATGCCATTACTTCATGGAAGTAAGCAGAGCAGATTCAAAGCCTGGGGCCATCTCCTATTCTTCCTCAACCACTAGCCAATCCTTAAAAAGTCTGTAAAAAAAAATTAAACCAGAGAAGAAAAAGAACAGAAAGGAAAAGAAAGAATGATTCTTATGATATTCTGCAATAGAATGTCATAGAATATGCTACAAAAAGAGTACATTATTATAATAAACAGAACATGATATAATCATAAATGGAGAAAATTGAAAATGGCTCTATTCAAGGACAGCATAGAACCAGACTTCTGCTTGCAAGATCCGCCAGCATCTAAACCTCTTTTATGATGCCTGATGGCTGCAAGGTCTCCAGGTCTCTTTTTTGCTTTCTTGGAAGAGACAAATTCCAAAGATCTGACTTCCTACTCTGCACACAAACTTTAGCCTTCCAGGAAGTCTGGAAGGGCAACTTCCACTTTCTACCCAAAGCTTGGAGTTATAGGTCAGATATGCTCACACTCCTCAGGGGAAAAATGACTATTAGGAGGCAGATAGCAACACCTGCCAATGTGTCTAGGGAGAAATCCTCTCTACATAAATCATGCTTTTCAAGATTAAACACTGCTTTTCTTTCCTGGAGATTAAATTATTGTCAAATATAATAGTGGCTTTGCCACTGGTTAATTTTGGGACAGGTGGCTTCATTTGATTTTGTCAACAAATAATTTTACAGCTCTCCTTTTACACTGTGTTACAAAATTCTCAGACTCTTAAACTAAAACTTTGTCCATAACAGAGAATTACAAATTTTGTGGGCAAAGACATGAAAGGATAACGGCTGTAAAACTGTGCAGAATGCTTATGAGAGTACAATGAGCCCCAGATGCCCATCAGTCAGGAGTTACAAATTATAGCAACTCAAGACCTATTCAGAAGTGCAGGCTGGCATCTTGCCATCCACAAGACACAATCAAGACTTGAAGAGGTTATGAGTAGTACAGGTTTCAAACATGCAGGGCCTCATTGGAAGGTGTTATTCCACTTGGGAGATGGAAAGTGACTAGGAAGACAAACTTGATGTGTATTCTATGGGCTGATAGAACAAAAAGAAGTAAGGTGTAATGTACAGAGGCCACAGTTCTGCATTCTATTGGCCTGTGAGCCTGAGCTACTTGGCATTCCTTTATAACTGTACTTTAAAGATAAATATCCATCCACTTTATCATGCTGCTAAAACAACCTAATTGTGTATTCAATATTGAGAATGGTATTCCAGACAAAACAGAACCTTCACAAACAAAGGAATGCCCTAGCTTTCCTTTGATCAACATCTCCCTCTAGCATTACTGAAACTTTAACTTGTCAAAATTAGTTTGTCATTTGGCCATATGGATTACCATGCATGGGATGAGGTCTACTTCAATACATTACAAAGGTATGCATCATCTGTACATGCAAAGAAGAGTCTATTTTGTTGGCATTGGGGGAGACCCAAAGCATGAGGAGCCAGAGCTCTAGTAGGGTCAGCCTCAGCTCTAGGTAAACAGCTGAATTTCCTATCTTGTTTACCTGAGTTTTCCCATCTAAAACGCTATAGCTTTATAAGATGGGTTCTCAGTTTGGACTTTTGCTTCAGGTAGCATATAGGCGATAAGGCCCTGGAGATAGCTAAAGGAGGAAAGTGATATTAGCGAATCATAAGCCTGAACATGAGGGGGATCTAATGTTTTGTCCCAAAATATTTATAAGCAATGAAGTTAAATATGAACACCCAAGTACTTGCTTTTAAAATAATAAATGACCTTTATAATTAATGCTTTAAGTCCTTTAAAAGTATAAACTTTCAATAACGTAAAGAAAGAGCTGAACACAGTGTGTTTCTAAGTCACCATTTCAGTTTTGATGACAAATTAAAAATAACTGAGAAATCAAAGGGCAATCTCTAGTTCTTCTTTTAGATTCCCACCAGGATTATGAGATCTAAAACCTATCCTCTTGTTGCCTGTAACTACTATTTTTCAGTAATCCATTATACATGGAGCCATGCCATCCTGTCTGGTCAACTTTAGTCTGATGCAATAAATTAGCCAAAACAAAAATTAGTTAATTGGTAGTTTTAAAGATGTCAAGTTATGAAATTGTTTGATGAACTGGTTTATTATTTAATCAATCTTCATTCTACATTAGGCACTGAGTAGTTATTTGTAAACCATCATGCAAAACAAAACAGGACTGGCATCTGATTTCAGTGATACATGGATTCCTTGGCTCCATGATTAAGCAATGCTTTCCATTGCTCTGAATGGAAAGCAACCATGTCTGCCTGTCAGTTCTAAATGAGTCCCTCAAAGAAACTCTTCACGAACTGTACAAATGTTGGTACATTGCTTGGGGTTTGGGCATGGATACATGAATCTATATTCTTGGATAGGTAAAGATACAAAGTATTGACCAACAGTGTGTTTTTTTCTTTTTTTTTTAGTCCAACGTATATCTAAATCTGAAAAACTTCATATGAATCTATGAGTGTTTAAATGAAGCATATTCCTTTAATTCCAACAATTGGGATATAGAAGAAGGTGTATCTCTGAGGTCATGACCAGCCTATTCTACAGAGAGAGTTCTATGCCATCCAGGGCTATGTACTAAAACTCCATCTCAAAAAATCAAATACTCACAGCAAGCAAATTTTCATATGTATTTTTCCAATTCATTATTTTCATTTTTTTATTATTTCCAGTTTGTTCACTTTGTATCCCGCCTGTAGTCCCCTCCCTCACCCCTCTTCTTCTCCTATTCTCCTCCCCCAGTCCATTGATAAGGGAGATCCTCCTCCACTTCTGTCTAACCATAGTCTATCAGGTCTCATCAAGACTGGCTTCTTTGTCATCCTATGTGGACTGGCAAGGCTGCTTCCCCACCCCCTCAGGGGGAGGTGACCAAAGAGCCAGCTACTGAGTTCATGTCAGACACAGTCCCTGTTTCCCCTTACTAGAGAACCCACTTGGAGACTGAGCTGCCATAGGCTACATCTGTGCAGGGGTTCTAGGTGATCTCAATGCATGGTCCTTGGATGGGGTATCAGTCTCAGAAAAGAGCCCTGTGCCCAGATTTTTTGGTTCTGTCACTCCCCTTGTGGAGCTCCTGTTCCCTCTAGGTCTTTCTATCTCCCCCTTCTTTCATAAGATTTCCTGCATTATGCCCAAAGTTTGGCTATGCATCTCAGCATATGCTTTGATACCCTGCTGGGTGAAGTCTCTCAGAGGCCCTCTATGATGGGCTCCTGTCCAGTTCCCTATTTTCCCCCTTTTCCGATATCTCTCTCATTTGCCTTTCTGAATGAAGATTGAGTATCTTACCCAGGGTCCTCTTTCTTGATTAGCTTCATCAGGTGTACAGCTTTTAGTATGATTATCCTATATTATATGACTAATATCCACTTATAAATAAGTATATACCATGTGTGTCTCTCTGCTTCTGGGATACCTCACTCAGATTGATCTTTTCTAGTTTCCACCATTTGCCTGCAAATTTCATGATTTCCTTGTTTTTAATTGCTGAATAATATTCCATTGTGTAAAGGCACCACAATTTCTGTATCCATTCCTCAGCTGAGGGACATCTTGGTTGTTTCCAGCTTCTGACTATTACAAATAAAGCTTCTATGAACATGGTTGAGCAAATGTCCTTGTTGTATACTTGAGCATCTTTTGGATATATGCCTAGAAGTGGTATTGCTGAGTCTTTTTTAATGATCTGCTTGAGCACTTTCCTAATCATACCTACGGGCAAAATGTTTGCACACCTGACCCTGATCATTGCCATTTCCTTTCCTCTTGAAACAATTCATTTGCTGTCCGGTGGTACATCCCTACCAGTGCCATATGTGTAGCCCTTCTTCCTGGCCTCAAGCACCTTAAAAGCATTATCTGAAAGTAAATTATATCAAAGCTTGAATCGCACAGAGGGGAAGGCTTTATTAATGCACAAACAAAATCCTCTCAAATCCAAGATGAAAGACTGAGGAGTGCATATTCACAATGGATGCCAACTATCACTGTTCCCTGCTTCCATTATTTGTGACTTTTTTTTTCCTATTTCAAAGTGTTAATCTGATGTTTTGAGAAAGTTGCCTTTAAATTTTTTTAAAGATGTTTATTATAAACTTGCTGGAGGCAGTTCAAAGAAAAAAAATCACTGAGTCCTTTAGTTCAGGACATGGGAAAACATGACTGTGCCTGGTACAGCATTATATTTTGACCTTCCGAATACCCACAGGGATGTAAGAGGCAACGCTACAGACTTACGTGAGTGTTGTATGAATGCTAATGCATTGTTTTCCAAAAAGACTTCTGGCGAAATAAAAGGCAGAAAGCACCCAACAATTACTTCTTTGCTTAAATGGATGAGCTACGCTATACGTGCTATCCTTTCAGAGACGTGCTTGTGAATTTGATCACTTCATAAACAAGTAGAAAGTGTTCTTTAGTGAGTAACTGTTTAATACCATTTTTCCACAAAATTCTTATCACAGAACATTAGAAAATTTGTGTTTTCACTGAAACATGGTGGGAAATTTCTCTCAGTAACTCACAGTATTTATACGAAGACTTGACTAATGTACCACTTATATATTCTTCAAGGTTTCAGTATCTGTTAAAAATAAAATTGTTATAAAATTTTGGTTTTGCAGAAAAATTAAGAAGGTAAAGGGCTTCCGGTATGACTCAGGCACACACTTATATGGCTTCCCTTTTGTTGGACCCTTCCCATCCCAAAGAAGTACATTCATTGTAACTGAAAAGCTACACCCACACACACCACCTTCTGGAGGTCACTGCTTGCATGGAGGCCTACACTCGGGGTTGCATGTTCTGTGGCTTGAGACAATGATATGAAGACACATGTCTATCACACTAGTGTCATTTATATTTTTACTGCTCTCAAATCTTCTTGTCCACATCTCTCCCTCCTACACCACAACCTTGGGAAATCACGGATCATTTTACTGCCTTTATAGTTTTGCTGTGTCTAGAATAATAATCTAAATACAGAGAATTTCTGATGAGTGTGTTTAATTTTGCCAGAACTTACATGCTCACCTTAACGTACGTCTATCATTTGGAGTTTCTTCAGCATTCTTACTGCCCCACAGCCTCCCCTCTACTTGATATTGGCTTGATGGATTTGGGTAATTCTAATAGGTGACATCTCATTGTTACTGTAACTTGCATTTTCTTGATCTAAAGCACCTTTACAGACTATGCCCTAAGCAGCTTGGGTTCTACATGTGACTATCCAATTACTCCAGCATCACTTGTTGCACGAATTATATTTTTAAAATGTAACACTTCTGACAGTTTTAATGACTTCTTTTTCTGTGAACCAAAACTATCATACATCCTCAACAGTCATTCTTGTTATACATAATGTCAAATTTTGCCTAGAATTTTAATACTCCATAAGGCCAAGTGATTAGCCTTACTTAAATCAATAAATGATTGGTTTTATAATCTTATTATGTATTTGGCAGTGTTATTCATTTCTTCCATTCCTAGGTTTTAATGTCAGAACCTATATGTCTTCCATGCACCATGTATGAAAAGAACATTTTCTCCCAAAAGCTATTCAGTTAGGTGGTATAAAGCTTACTTCACAAGAAGCATGGGTGCTTTGGAGTTACCAAGAATCTGCATTCGTTACTTTCTCATTGCTGTGGGAGAATGCCTACATTAACATTTTACAGGAGAAAGAATTATTTGGTTCATGATTCCAGCAGTGTCATCAAGAGACAGATAGCATGGCAGAGCAAAGCAGCTCAAAGCATGAAACCAGGGAGCAAAGAAAGGAAAACAAGGCAGGAACTGGAAAAAGACACCCTCCAGTACCTACCTTCTTAATTGCCAGAACCTCCCAAAACAGTGCCACTGTCTGGGGACCAAATGTTCAAAAACATGATACTGTTCTGATGTTTCATATTCAAGCCATAAAAGGCTCTGAATTAGTAGATAGAGAGGACCAAATTTATGCATGACTGACTGTACCCTTTTTCCTCTGGAGTCTTCAGTGTACTGTCGCAGTGAAGCTTGTTTGCCTTCTGGTTTGGGTCAGAATACACACAAATTCAAAGCATCCTGAATATACAGGCTTTAAGGGAGAATATGGGTTCTAGTTATTTATTTTCAATTACGCACTGTGTACATCTCATCACAATCACCTGTGGGCTTACCAGTTTGTGAGTGGAAATAATATCAAAATATGCCCGACTTACTCTTGAAAAATAACAAATGTAGTGATATCAGCAGAGGAAATGAGAACTTACTAAAAAGTATGATTTAAATACATTAAAAGTATTATCTCATTTTCTTCTCACATTAGTGCTACTATGAAAGTGTTATTATTATCCAAGCATTATGGATGAGAAACCATACCTCAGGAAAGGAAGCAACTTGCCCAGGATTCTACATCTTACAAAGGAGAGAAAGCATGGTCTAAGGATTTTGAGGACACACAAATGAAAAGTTAATTAAAACGTAAACATTAAATTCCTGTTCCATGCCACTTACCAATCTCAGACTATAATAACTCTTATTATTTTCATTCTTTATAAATCTATGTTGTAAAAGCAATTATTATGTCCCCATTTCTTACTTCAGAGGATATTAGGTAGGAAATAGGAGCAAAATAACTTAGCAAAAGACTTATAGTAACTCACCAAAATCACAATGATACTAAATTCTGTGGTCACAGTTAGAACTAACTTCAGAACTCAGGCTTTCAGGCTTTGAATGAATGAATAATTTAATTAATTACAACTTCACTCCTAAAACACACACACACATCTAATTTTTTTCCATAGGCTTAACCTATGAAAATGACCAATCTCACAAATCTGTTAAGACATAATTAAAAATACCAGCAGTGATCTCTATTTTGAAATTCTACAAACTGATATCTGGGACCCCTATGTTAAAAAAAAAATTAGCTTCACATTCTTTTTTGTGACTTTCATCCTCTTTTAAAGAAAATTAAATGACGTTTTGTTTTGGTGTTCCAGAAAAACTGTGTGGGGACTTGAATTTCACTGTATACCGAAAAGAAAAGACAATCAATAGGACTATCTTAAGTTATTTGCAAACTTCTTCCAAATAGGACATGCCTATCCTCTGTCTTCTATATTGCCCCATGAAAAAATTTTCTAAGCTCTCCTAAAGGAATGGAAGTGAGAAATAACTGGGAGCAGTTATATCACAGAAAATATAAATATCATAATAAAGCAACTGTGTTTTTTACGGGTAACTCAGAGAGGGCAGTTACTGTTGCCCAACAGCTGCATAATGTTCAGCAAAAAAAAAAAAAAAACTCTGCCTCTCTAGATTTACGAGGTATAAAACATGGCCATCATAAAGTCTAAAAATGATGAGACCAGTCCTGAAAGCACCGTGTCAACACTTAGAAACTGCAGTAGAGAGCAAATAAAAATGATTAAATTTTGTGTGATAGAAGGTGCTGGAATGCAGAGAACAAGCAGCTGTTTCCTTGGAGAATCATTCATTTAAATGGTCTACTGAGGGTGGCCAGGAGCAGGTGGGCAGTGGCAGTGGACAAAGGAAGGCTTGGGAGGCTCTGTTGATCTCAGATGAGTGGGAGGGTCAGAATATCCTTTCTCTAGGCTGCATGAGCTCTTTCCAGAGATATCATGCCTTCCTATTTCGATTAGTCATAATGGTCACACATCTTCCATAGTGCACAGAGGGCTATCTGTGACTCAATAATTGCTCCTCTGAATTAGCACATCTTGTGAAGAACTCTAAGAAATACGTATTTCCTTACTTAATTCTCAAAAAAAAATTGTTTGGTTTTGCATTATTACCAACTTCCTTGTACTCCTCAGGAGACCATGACATGAAAATTAACTGCACAAGGTAAAACGAGTAAAAAAAAAAAGTAACCCAGGATTGAAAAAGAGCTATTATGAACCCAAATCCCATTTTCTTTACATTCTATCCAAATCTGTAAACCACTGTCATCTGGCAACAGAAACTTTTTATTTTAATTGTCTATGAACTAATAATAAGGAGAGAAATCAAAAGAAGACTATTAGGTAATATGAAAAGCACACAGGATTCTAAAGTCATTGCTAATGCATAAGGTTTTATTGACAAACAGCTAACTTCTTCTTGTATGTATTGTTTAAGACTTTTTTTGAGCAATATTGGCTGAATTGAGTCACTGTAACAGGTGATTTAACCTTTTTTCCTTAGATAATTACAGGAAAAATGCAAAACCTTGTCCATGAAATACTGAGGATAAAATGCAGAAAATCCAAATCCCCTGTTCCTGCCCTATAGATATACATGGCTTACTAATTAAGTATATTTGTTGCTCTTTCAGAGTACACCGATTTGGTTCCAAAACCCAGACAAAGCAGCTCACAACTGCCTGTAACTCCAAGGTTCTAATACTCTTTTCTAGACTCCTCTGAGCCCAAATGCACACACATATTCACACATAAAGATGCATACACAGGAATAAAAACAAATTTCCTGTCCCCAAGTATTGATCTAGTCATCTACACTTCCAAGCCATCCTTCTGACACTCCTCTTTCCATCTCCTTCATGGTCACATCTTCCTCCTGAACTGAAATATGGCACAGCATGCAATCTGTTACAGGCCACCAGGAGATCAGCTGTGGTGAAGTATGTAAGTAGAGAGAGATATGCACATGGAACACCAGCAATAATGAGGGAAGGCATTCTATTCAAAACTGAATTACAAAGTGGTTTCCCACAAGTTTAATTACATTGATGTAAAAGCTATCTAAAGACAGATTCTGAATAGATGGCTCTTCAGGGAAGAGTGTTTGCAAGGCAGGCATGAGGAACTAAGTTCGGATCCCAGCACCCACATACAATACCCAGGCATGGACACTACATACTTATAACTTTGTATGGCAAGAGAAGAGCAGAGACAGGAGGCTTGTGGCTTTCTTGCTGCCATAGTAGCCTCTGATTCAGTGAGAGATCCTCTCTCAAAGGAATAAGTCAGAGAATGATAGAGAAAGGCACCCGATACCTTCTTCTGAGATCCACATGTACGTGCACAGTTGTAGACAGGGCACATACAGTTGTATAAAACACACACTCACACATATAAACACACACACTCAGCTAGTGTTCTAGGAGGAAAGAAGGAAATTTGCATTTGAAAACTCTCTTTTGTTAGACTGTGTCTATCCAAGAAGAGTTACTCAGAGAATAACAAGCCTTAGGCTGATCAGCCATTGCCTTCTCTTTGGCCCAGCCATCTTTTGCAAGGAATGAGCCAATTGAGGTTTGTCATTCCTGATAAACACAGATGTGCATTAAAAAAAACAAGCAAAGAGAAGGCAAAGTAATTGGGAAAGTAAGGATTAATCCTCCCAGATGGCCAGATTTCAAATGTTTTAATAATTAAAGTAAAAGACACATTTAATTTAAACATTAGTTTGGTAAAAATTACACCTGAATACTTCATGCCTGGCTTTTGTCTCTGGGGAAATCACTATAGCAACAGCCAGGGCAGGATTCAGCATTTCCTAAACCACAATTAAGTGGATAAAGGATAAAAGGTTCGAACTTACAACAAAAAGGCCATAAAAGATAAATCTTTAGACTTAGAGCTCTGCTCTATATCTTCCAGGATTAATATGCATAGATAAGAACTGAAAACAAGTGGGTAAATATCATCATTACCTCCAAATAGGAGGTACCACTCTACCCTCAAGAGATGTATCTGTATATTTGCAGAGATTCAACAGTACCATGCTTGGTCTGACATCAATATATGATTTTTATCTGTTTCTTTATATAACTCTTAGTCCTCATAAACACAAGCCAGTAGCATTAAGCCTTGTATACACAAGAGGTTAGGCCTTTTCCACAGTGAAATGAAGGAGCACAACAGAGACAGCAAAAGAGAGGTCACAAACAACAGCCTCATAAGCATCTAGTGAACGTGAGCAGTGAAGATTTACAGATGCGATGAAAGCCCAGGTACACGCACAGCAGGTCCAACTTCACAGTGTAAGATCAAAATAAAGCTTTGCCTATCAAGGAAGGAAACCAACTTTCACTTCAGTTTCCACAAAATAATGAGCTGGGAGAGATGCTACGGCATGACCGTGAACCACAAGGATCTTCTGTGACTCTCCAGCAGAGCCTGAAATGATCTTAAAAATCCAACATTAAAAGTAAAACAAGTTACTCATTCTAACCCTCATTTTATAAATGATAAAAATGAAGGCACAGAGAATGGAAGGAAATATCTAATGGTCATATAAGTTATGGAGCACTAACGTTTTTATTTTGTTTTGTATGTGTGTGAGAGAGAGAGAGGCAGAAAGACAGAGAGACAAAGACAGAGAGGGAGTGGGTACTTGACTATGAACGTCAAAGGAAGATTTTGGGGTGTTATTATTCTCTGCTCTCACTTTGGAGAATCTGGGTATCAAACTCAGAATCTCAGGACTGTGCTCAAACATTTCTACTCTCTGAGCCGTCTCACAGTATCTTAAAGATTTGGGGTTGGGGGGAAGAGCCAAGTACTTTGTTTCCATAACCTATATGCCCACATGTTATTTACCTTGTTCTTTTAAAGCTTGGAGCCATTTGTTTTAAGGACACTGGATCAATACGAAGCACACTATTGTCAACAGTTTTGTTGCTTACTGTGATCTACTGCTAGAAACTTAGGTCTAGGAGAAGACAATCTTCTCCTGGCTTGTTCCACCCAGAGGAAATGGTAAACACATGACATAATCAAGTTGAAATAAGCTTAAGTGAGGCAAGTTTAAAGTTGCTGCCCACAGCATTGCTCTTGAAAGACAGCACACCAATCAACATAAAATGGTTCAGACTTTGAAGTGCACTGGCCCCTTAAGTAAGCCATTTCAGAGATGATTTATTAAAATAGGCAAAAAATTAGGAACATTCCCCTTTTTTGTCTCAATAGCATCCAGTTGTACATAGTGTAAGAGAAAGCAAAACTCTACCTTGTCAAGGTTCAGCCTTTCTTCATCTATTAAGACATAGAAAACTTTATTTTTGTGCAGGGTGATATGTATGGATCTATTTTCATTTTTCTACATGTAGACATCCAGTTAGACCAGCACCATTTGTTGAAGATGCTATCTTTTTTCCATTGTATGCTTTTGGCATCTTTGTCAAAAATCTGGTATCCATAAGTGGGTGGGTTTATTTCTGGGTCTTCTATTCAATTCCATTGATCTACCAACCTGTTTCTATGCCAGTGCCATGCAGTTTTTATTACTGTTGCTCTATAGTAAAGCTTGAGATCAGGGATGGAGATTCCTCCAGAAGATTTTTTTATTGTAGAGGATTCCTACAATAAGATTTTTTTATTGTAGAGGATTCCTACAATTCCTAGGCACCTGCCTAGGAATTCTGGGGGTGATGGGTCTTTCCGTCTTCCCTCCCTGAGAGTGTCTTTAAACCAAATGCTTTGCCACAGACCCACAGTGAGAAATGCAGCGTACATAACTCTC
The DNA here is from genome assembly GCF_907164565.1 of Psammomys obesus. Classification (NCBI taxonomy): domain Eukaryota; kingdom Metazoa; phylum Chordata; class Mammalia; order Rodentia; family Muridae; genus Psammomys; species Psammomys obesus. The sequence continues at coordinate 33,346,040 of NW_026596079.1, read as the reverse complement.
AGACCTTTCCTAGTTTCCAGAGCCAGACTTCCAACTCGGCATTGACTCTGCTCTTGAGCAATTTTTCAACCTCTTAGTTTTCTCATTTGAAAATTTATGTGAGTAATAAGAGCTATCTCTTGGGGTTGTTATAGAATTAAGTGAATTATCATATATCAAGTTCTTAGAACAATGTCTGTTCTGTTCTGTCAGAACTGTTATGATCAATTTAACTATTCTGTTATTATTTATATACATAAACAAAACTAGAAGCTTACAAAATGACACTATCATGTCATCTCCAACTAAAATAAAATTCTCATGAAACTTTAACTTAGTTTCACAGACAAATATGTGATTATTCCATTGTTAGTCAATGTAAGTAGTTTTTTAATGTATCCATTTGTGCTAGTTCAAGGGAAAATGAATGCTTTCTTTCAGAATGGGCAGACTATACAATTTCAGGCTGCAGGATCAATAGCCCGGCCTTTTATTTCAAGAATGTTTTTGTCAAAAAAGGTTCTATATTATAACACTTGAGTTCTGTTTTCTATAATACAAGTGAGCACTCAGCTTCCTGCAGTTCACCCTATACATACCAGTAAACTGAGAAGAATTTCATAAGCCCAAACCTCAAAGACAAGCACAATCAAAAGGTTTTTTTTTCTTCTATTTGAATTCTAGCAACTGCTAAAACTTAGTACCCATTTTTGCAGGTATAGTTCTAGTAATTTCTACTTATATCATTTAATTTAATGTTAAAAAAAAAGAACACAACCTTAAGAGATGACTACTCGTAAGAATCCTGCTTTGCATTTGAAGAATTCAAGGCACAAAGAAGTTAAAAGACTTTCTGCCACACAGTCATTAAGTGAGCTAGCATGGAAGTCAAGAGTCATGCAGAAAGGACAAGCTTTTGTAATCAAGCCTCAGTCTCTGGAGAATTCAGCCTCTTGCCTGGGCTGTGGAGTAGAGTTCACCATGGGACCCTCTGAGAGAAAGACTGAACTGTTCTCACTAAGAACTTGCTTTGTGTGGGTTCTTTCTTATACTTCAGCTTTCTATCACCTTCTTTTTTTCCCTCCCGTGTCTCTGTTGGCATCTTCCTGGTTTTGGAAAGTTTCTCTATGTCATTCATTTCTAACCGTGTCTGCACTTGACAATGTGCACACACCTCAGTGAGAGCAACTGACACTTTGCATTATAATTGGCAGTTTAAGTTAGGTTGCCCATGCCAGGCTAGGGACTCCTCTGTGCTCTCTATATTTATGTTTATCGTTGCAGGGGCTGGCATAGGGCCTGACAAAAAATTGGCACTTGATAAATGAGCAGTTAACCACTGTGAACGGATGGACAGGCAAGCCTCCACACTGCAGGTGGGAAATTACATTAATGTTGTCTCTTGCTTCATTCACCACACTTCTTCTTTGCCAGTGTTTGTCACAGGCGATTTCCAGGTGTGCTGGAAATTTGAAGGGACTGTATAAGAAGACATATCAGAAGTATCAGTGTTATTTGTGTTACATAATATTTAAATATTTCCACAATTAAAGTGGCTTTTGATTCTTGAGGTAGCACAATTCCTAAATTTCTTAGAAATCTCCAGATTGAATTCCAAAGTAGTTGTACAAGGTTACACTCCCACCAGCAGTGGAGGAGGGTTCCCCTTTCTCCACATCCTCTCCAGCATGTGTTGTCACTTGAGTTTTTTTTAATTTAACTTTTATTAATTACACTTTATTCATTTTGTATCCGCACCGTAAGCCCCTTTCTCCTCCCCTCCCGATCCCTTCCTCCCTTCCCCTTCTTCATGCATGTCCCTCCCCAAGTCCACTGATAGGGGTGGTCCTCCTCTCCTTCTTTCTGATCTTAGTCTATCAGTTCTCATCAGAAGTGGCTGCATTGTCATCTTCTGTGGCCTAGTAAGGCTGCTCCCCCCTCAGGGGGAGGTGATCAAAGAGCAGGCCAATCAGATTATCTCAGAGGCAGTCCCTCTTCCCATTACTATGGAACCCACTTGGACTTGAGTTTTGATCTTAGGCACTTTGATGGGTGTAAGGTGAAATCTCAGGTTTGTTTTGATTTGCATCTCTCTGATGACTAAGGACATTGAGCATTTATTTAAGTGTTTCTCTGCCATTTGATATTCCTCTATTGAGAAGTCTGTTTATCTCTGTAACACATTTTTTAATTGGATTACTTGGTTTGTTGCTGTTTAACTTCTTGAGTTCTTAATGTATTCTGGATATTAGCCCTCTGTCAAATAAAGAGTTGGTGAAGATCCTTTCCCAATTTGTAGTCTCTCGTTTTGTTCTGACAACAGTGTCCTTTCCTTTGCAGAAGTTTTTCTGTTTCATGAAGTCCCATTTATTATTGATCATAGGGCCTGTGCTGTTGGTGTTCTGTTCAGGAAGTGTTCTACTGTGTCAATGAGGTCAAGGCTCTTGCCCACTTTTTCTTCCAACATATTTAGTATGTCTGGTTTTATGTTGAGGTCTTTGATCCACTTAAATATGGATCTATTTGCATTTTTCTACATGTACAGATCCAGTTTAGACCAGCACCATCAATTGAAGATGCTGTCTTTTTTCCATTGTATGGTTTTGGCTTCTTTGTCAAATATCAGTTATCTGTAGACATGTGGGTTTATTTCTGGGTCTTTGATTCACTTAGACTTTAATTTTGTGCAGAGTGATAAATATGTATCTATTTTCATTTTTCTACATGTAGAAAAATACCACTCTTAGGCAATATATCTAAAACATGCTCAAATATGCAACAAGGACATTTGCTCAACCATGTTTATAGCGGCTCTGTTCATAATAGTCAGAACATGGAAACAACCTAGATGTTCCTCAATGGAGGAATGGATACAGAAATTGTGGTATATTTATAGAATGGAATACTACTCAGCTATTAAAAATACAGAGATCATGAAATTTGCAGGCAAATGGTGGGAACTAGAAAAGATCATCTTGATGGAGGTAACCCAGAAGCAGAAAGACATAGATGGTATATACTCACCCGTAGGTGGATATTAGCCATATAATATAGGATAAAAATACTAAAATCTATTCTCCTAAATAACAAGGAAAACCCTAGGGAATATGCTCAATCCTCATTCAGAAGGACAAGTGGGATAGATGTTGGATGCAGGAGAAGACAGGGAACAGGACAGGAGCTAACCACAGGTGGCCTCTGAAAGACTCTACTGATGGAGGCAGGGGCTGAGACTCATAAACAAGTTTTGGGCAGAGTGCATGGAATCTTATGAAAGAAGGGGGAGATAGAAAGACCTGGAGGGGACAGGAGCTCCGAAAGGAGACCAGCAGAGCCATAAAAAGTGAGCCCTGGGGGCACTGGAGAGAATGATACCCCCAGCCAAGGACAATGCATGGAGAGGACCTAACACCCGTGCTCAAATGTAGCCCATAGACTCAGTCTCCAAGTGGGGTCTCTAGTAAGGAGAGAAGAGACTTGCTCTGGCATGAACTCAGTGGCTGGCTCTCTGATCACCTTCCCCGGAGGGTGCAGCCTTGTCAGTCCACAGAGGAAGAAAATGCACCTAGTCCTGATGAGACCTGATAAGATAGGGTTAAATAGAAGGGGAGGAAGACCTCACCTATCAGTGGACTAGGGGAGAATATGAGAAGAGGAGGGACAGAGGGTGGGGTTGGGAGGAGATGAGGGAGGGGCCCACAGCCAGGATACAAATTGCATAAATTGTAATAAATGATAATAATTTTAAAAATATGAAAATGGTGGCTTTTCATTACCTAAAGTGTGATACTTCTGAATGTGACAGATTTTGCTCACCTCCTTCAAATAAAACACCAATGCCTATCCTGATCACTCTCAACAAACTCTCTCTGCATTCACCTTCTATAAGGTTTTAGGCACCCATGGGCTCTCAGACAGTATTTCCATGAAGCCATGTGATGTGAGTAGCTGCATATCAGTGCTAGGGCAACTCTCTTGTAAACCAAACATTGAGCTAATGTTAACAATCTGAATCTTTGGCTGACTTTTAGATCCTTCAGTTTGAGGGGGAAAGTACATATCTGGCTTTAATACTTCATGCTAATACTTCATGCTGTCCTTTCTGTCTGAAAATAATACTTAATCCTATGCAGCACAGGGGGAAGGCATCGTATCACAATACAAAGTTACTCTGTAAATAAGTTATCCGATTCCTCAGATAATCAACTTAGAATTTAATTAATAGCATAGCTGTGATAGGTTAATGATGTACCATAAACTAGTCAGTCATTCTGTCTAGTGGCTGGTGTGCAATTAAGCCTTCTATTTACTACTCTGCAAACATGAGGGAATTGTGAAAAACAGAACTGATAACGCTATCCTTGCTAAAAAACATCCCTTAACACCTTCAAAGTAATATCAAACTTACAAAAACATCTCTTTCTGTATCCAATGAGCTTTTTGGTAGTTTGGCTAAGGCTCATCACTATAGAGACCATAGTGCCACATCACCAAGGAGACAAAATAACACAGCCTCAAAATACATCATTCACAGCATGGTAGCAACAAAGGAACAGGGAATACACAATTTTCTTTGTATACTTTCACATCATATGCCAGAATTTGAAAGAACAAGTAGGCAGAAAAATCAATAGAAATGTGGAATACTTAGTCTTATCAGCCATTTCGAGCTAATCAATGTTTATAGAACACTCTGTCAGGCCAGAGCAGAACTCAGGGAATCTCCATCAAGATAAAGCAGATTGTAGGCCATAAAAATGAATCATAATACATTAAAAAGAATTGAAATCATACATAGTATGGAGTTAAAGTTAGTAGACAACAAAAATGTGACTAGAAAATCTACAAATATCTAGAAATTAAGTAGCCTATTCTTAAGGTCTCAAAGATATTACAAAAAAGAAAGCTAGAAAGTAAAATAAACTGCCAGGGCATGGAGAAAGAAGATCCAGGCAGTCCTGAAATGCTTAACAAGTTATAGGCAGATAGCAATAGTGGAGAACTCCCCTTTTCAGTGAACTAGGGGAAGGGGATGGTAGAAAGAGGGAGTGAGGGTGGGACTGGGGGTGAGTTGAGGGAGGGGCTTCAACTGGGATATAAATGAATAAATTGTGAAGAAAAAAGTAAAAATTAAAAATAAAAAAAGGAAATTTGTTACTCCAACACTTACGTTGAAAACAGAGTTCTAAAATCAGTGAACCAATAAATTTGTTATATAAGCGTATATTTATACAGTGAAATGTTATACAGTAAAAAAAACAAAGTACTGATTCTTACAAGTATTGATTAAATCTAAATTGTGCCAATTAAAAGAAACTAGACGCATACACTGTAATTACATTTATGTGAAAATTTTTTAAGACAAATATATTCTAGAGATAGAAAGCTGAGCCGTGACCAGCTGAATTGTTGAGAAAGAGTTAGTTGTTTAGGATGATAGAAGTTTTCTTGCGGTATAGCTATATGTAGCTTATGTCTTTGTTGCAGCTTAAAAAATCATAGAAATAGTCCTTTCTTCTACAGAACTTCTGTTTCAATAAAGTTTCTTCTAGTAATGTATATGCATATGTTTGAGCTTTATGATTTTCTAAGAGCTCTGGGAAACAGTATATATAGACGTTTATGTGTGGTCAATGGTACAATAAAAATATAAGACCAAGAGAATAGCCAAAGGTCAAGTTTTATACTAATGATCTCAATGAGGGTAAAAATGCCATTTGGTGGTAAAGATTTATGCAACAATTCATACAAAAAGAAAAAAGGAATTTGACTTAAAATGTTAGAAGACAAAGTGAAAATGATGCAATCCATGAAAATAGTCAGCTATCACACTAGGTTTCTTGCAGTAACTTTCTCAAGCTACATGCATTTTTGGAAATCACTTTATTGTTTCATAAAACATGCAATAAATCAAACTAAATGTGAGCTCGCAATCCAGACAGTTTGATTAAAGTCTATTCTTTAATCTTTTGTTAGGTCATTTCCTCTAGTAGCACTTTAGGGGAACTTCAAACAGTGTTACTCTTTCCCAAACATGAGGCTCCTCTGGCCAGGTAAGAAGAGCACATACCACAAGGAAGGGGAGCTGTACGTGTGTATTGGTTCATTTCTATTTTGTGTTGAAATATAATATTCCAATTTCTCCACAAGGGTGTTCCAGGTAATATAAAAACATGTAAGACACATAAATGTGAAAAGTAGCAGCTTGCTTGTGACCCCCACTCAGACAACACATACATTATCTCTTACATTTCCAAACAAGCAAGATGGCGTGTCTTTTTCATTAAGCAAAACACAAGTTCATGGTCTATTGCATAAAGAAATTTCATTTGTTAACCAAAACCCAGAAATTTCTCTAATATACAAATTTCAGCAAAATAAAAATGTACTTCGGCATTTTTTTTTGTACATGGTTTGTCAAATGCCTTCTGTTTCACTCCAGGGTATGTGATGATACCCCCATGTGCTTAGGGGAAATACAAAGCCCATTCCTGTGCCGTGAAAGTGACTCACCCTGGAGCTATACTGACTTGTATCCTCCCTCCACAACTCAAGGCTTCCCATCCCAGATCCAGGAACCAGAATCATGGTACAGTGTCCAAATCCTAATTTGAGAGATTATATCATATTTCTTATTGCTGGAGCCCATAAAATTGCATTTCATACAACTGCCTCATAAGACTCTCTCCACGGTTTTCTAAGCCTGTCACCTTTTCTGAATCTTACCAAGTTACCTGTGGCAATTCAGTAGTATCACAAATGGCCGCCTATAGCCTAAAGTGACAAATATGGATAACATAAATAGTTACAATTAATGGATTGTGATGAGTCGTGAAGAACCACCTATCCACTAAAACACCTGCTCCAAGACATTCAGATAATTCTCTTATGCATTGCTTCTGTGGTTTTGATAGCATGTGGCTGTGAATATCCTGTGGGAGAAGTTTTGGTCATATAAATGGAAAGTTTATTGTGACAACCAGGAAAGGAAAAACTAAATACCATAAGCAAGTCATCTAACTGAGAGTGTGATGGGTCCAAAAGAAGTGCTCTCTCTTGTCTCAAGTTCAAAGGGGAAGTCACAGAGAAGATTAGAAAACAAGTGAACAGGTCCAAGCTAGGAACGAGACAACCTTACAAGGTATCCTGTGAATTTTGATGCTTATTTTTCTTGTGAAGAATGAAGTATATAATTGAGAAACCCTGTCTAAATGGCAGAGGCCAGAAATACAGAAAGAATTTGGACTTGCGATTTATGTATGTAGGTCCATCATCTTTGTACTGTGACCACTGTGTCTTTACCTATTGTTTCCAAGGAAATGCCTAATTTCTCTCCAGTAAAAAGTACACAAAAAACATAAAGACCACAGTTGATTAGAATTTAAGGTACTATTATTAAGGAATCTTAATGCAAATATAAAGCTTGCTATCATTTTACCTAATTTTTGTTTTATTTACTGCAAATAAAAATATATTAACTAAATAAGATTCATAAACAAACTTACTTTATAAAATCATATTTAATTTAAAAATATGTTATAAGGAGCATGAAGTTGGTTAAAAACATGTAGAGACATAATGATCTGACAAGTTTGGGGGGAAAGTCAGGTGTTCAAAGGACCTTTTTCCAGAATGTAAAGAAAAATTGAAAGGATAAAGGAAGAGGTCTCAAGAATACTGTGAGTCACATCCTGGGAACAATCCTCATTAAACACCCTAGCTGGCAGTCACCAATGCCTCTCTCATCATAGCTCAACTTCTCCAGGTCAAGGAGGTAGTGAAATCTTTCCTTCCCCAGTGAGATCCTTGCCACGTTCCACAGCCTGTAAAGCTCATTATCATCATCCACATTGTCTCTCTTGTCCCCTCTTTTAAGGGAGCAATGCTTTTCCGCAAGAGTGTTCTCAGATGTTGCCTTCTTTGTCAGAGATCATCTTGGGTCTCCTGCCCACAAGTGCCTTTGTTTCATAATCCAAATGCCCATTTTGAGTGTACACCTCACAGAACTGTCCCTGAGTCTACTTCTCCCAATAACGGAGAACAATCGGGAGGTAAAATGTATTGCTTACTTACCAACCACTCAGCACATGATAGGGATTCAGCAGTCACATGTTAGCAGAAGAAACAGAGGTGCTGAGCATTTATTCAGAATACAGATGTTAAAGAACGCCAATAGAAAAAACTGGTATGGAAGTGGATCTGAGAGAGCTAACACCTTGCCTGTGAGTGATCACTTTATAGAAAAGATATTCAGACAGTCGTCACAGCTCACCACCTTTGAGATCTGCAGACTGGTTAAGGGCCTGAGGAGAAGAAGGAAAGGTTGGCTTTCTGATCTAATATTTTAACTTGAAGTAGTGAAGTCAAGATAGAGTACAAAAACAATGCCCCCTCATAGAAAGTATTTTCATCCTGATTAACAGGCAGGAAAGAAACCATTCCAGGTAATCCCTGTCCTGTAGGGCAGGAGAAAGGGTCCATCTGTTTAAACCAGTTGAAGAAACAAACTAAGATTCAGGAAAAAATCTACCCAGGATGAAAGAATATATGCTTGCCTGGTTTCTCCTTGACTCTCTCAGAACAGGGGAGTAATTCAGGGACCAAAACCCAAATACTGGCATAGGTCATAAAAGAACGATCACAGAAAAAACAACTCATGTGACAGATAGATGGAAGACTGTGGAATGTAGAAAACAGAAGAGGTCATATCCTATATCAAGGCCTCTGGTAACCTTTTACCCACAGCCACCAGTTGTCCTCAGCTAACCTCCATGCAGGACTGGAAGCCCATCAACACCAGATCCTTTGAAATTTTATGAGAAAAAAATTCTGATTTTAATATGCATTTTCTAAATTTTAAAAGGTAAAAATAATCTAATTATTTCAAATCATACTTGAGATGGTCCTGTTCAAGCCAAACAGTACGCACATGAAGCCTGGATGTGGCTTTTGAAACATTAATTTCTACCAACTGCTGATCTGGGAAAATAAATGGGTGCTAAGGCATTTCTCCGTGAGTCAGAAGGTAGAGGTAGGTCACTGTGACTAGGAGCTTCGTCTCAGTCTCCGTGTTACCTGGCTTTGGGCACAGTTCTGATGCCCTCGTGGTCCTGTCTACTTAAAATAGACTCCCCTTCTGACCAGGATCTGATCTTGTAAAGCAGAGAATTGGTGCCACATGCTGGGAGTCCAGCTAAAGGCTCTTTTTCATTGTACTCTGGTCAGACAAAAGCACACCAACACTAGCTGTGAGTGCATTCAGCTGGCTGTCCAAGGAAGAGCCCTGTTACAGAGACTTGCCACTGGTGGCTTCAGAGAACTGAAAATCAAGCTGGCGTGTGCTTCTCTAAAAATGACACTGATTCCATAACAAATTTCCTCTCAAGCACTTGGTAATGTTGTGACTCTAGGCTAGAGTTTCCCTAGATAATTCTCCCTCTTAGAAACATATTGCTATAAAGCTTCCCTGGGTAGTTGGGTAGCTGGCATTTCAGGGGACAATGTAAGGGGCAAAGCAGCACCTGAGCAAGCGGATGACCTCCAAGCTCCACAGCTTTCCACAGCTGGCATTAGGTTGAATTATTGTTTGCTAATCTTATTTGCTTGTTTCTGTTTGTTTGTTTACCCATCAGGCAAGGTCTTGATAATAGCCCAAACTAGCTTCAAACCCACAGACTTCCTAACTTCTGACTGCTGAGACAGCAAGTATGCACCACTACTCTGTGTCTTCAAGTCATTTTTTTCAAAAATAAGACTTTTATATGAGCCTCAGAAGATCACAGCTGAAATGGTTTACAATCAATTTTAACTCATTTTTTCTTCCCATAATATGAAATGAGGGAGCCAGTTTCCCTGGTTTACTGGAGAAACAGTCCAAGGTTTTCCACAGCAGAGAGGGGAGCTGATTTCACTGCAGAGAGCTATTGTAAGCTTCAAGGGTTTGGCCCAAAAGGTTTTGCTACCTCCTAAAATCCTGTCAAGCAAAAAGTAGAAATGTATTTCAGAGCAGCTCAGGAGTTTCTGCAGAACTTGGAGCATTATCACCTGCAAGATCAGCTGCCTCTAGATCTTTTACCTGTGATCAGCCTTCAGCACTGAACACTGTACCAGCCGCATGTTTAAAAGTAAATTCTTCAACAGAAGATTAGGAATCAGTCAGGACTGACTGCCACTTGTGAATGTAGTGTGTGTGTGTGTGTGTGTGTGTATGAGAGAGAGAGACAGAGAGAGAGAGAGAGAGAGAGAGAGAGCTCTCATTAAGGGAAGATCTATGATTTGACAGCCTCTCCGCTGTGCCTGCTGCTGCTTCTGTTACTGCGGCTCTATGGTCTGTCATGAGTTGAAAAGGGATGTGAGGATTCAGAGAAACTGCCGCTGTGAAGACAGAGCCTCTACGAAGTGATCCGCCTGCCAGACAGACTATACAAGGTTTTTCTGCAGGATTGGAAACTTGGACCTATTACCACTTCATTTACCCAGAGAGGCAGGCAACGTGACAGAGTGAAAAGGTAAGAGCAGAAACTGTCTTCTATTAATACTGGGGACTTGGAGCATGGGGAAGTTAGGCGCAAAGGCTTGCCATTTTTCACTCTTAAGAGCCAGAGGCAATAGCTAAATTCCTACTAGGTTTAACCATTGCACCTTTTCTCTTTTTTCACTGGTATCTTTTTCTTCTTCATTGTACCTTTTGGGAGCATGTGAGAGGTTTCTTTGTATTTATTTTTGTATCTAGCATTTTTTTTTTAAGTTTGGAATTTTTTATTTGTTGTTATTGTTTTTCCAACTGGACCAGTTTTAAAACAGGAGCCTTCTCTGCTTCTTTTTTCTTAAGATTTTTTTTTTCCTTGTGAAGAGAGATTTAACTTGTCCCTTTTAATGTGATGTGGTCAAAACAATTACTTCATTTTGCTTAGGACTGAAAAAAAAAAGTGTTCAGAAGTACATTGGAGAAACTCAGTGGTGTAAATAGAGGAAATGAGTTGCCTGTGAGTGTGGCTTGATCAGAAATGGTGGCATTGTGAGTGAACACGTGTGTGACTTTTCACAGGGGAAAGTACTACTGCAGGAAAGGTGAAGGCAGGAGAGATGTTTTAAAGAGTGTCTGTGTCAGAGAAACTCCCAGCCACTGAAGATGGAGAATGAAACACTGAGTGAACTGAACCAAACCGAGCTTCAGCCACAAGCAGCACTGGCCCTCGAGTACCAGGTGGTCACCATCTTACTTGTGCTCATTATCTGTGGACTGGGCATTGTGGGCAACATCATGGTAGTCCTGGTGGTCATGCGAACCAAGCACATGCGAACCCCTACAAACTGCTACCTGGTGAGTTTGGCTGTGGCAGATCTCATGGTCCTGGTAGCTGCCGGCCTCCCCAACATAACAGACAGCATCTACGGTTCCTGGGTCTATGGCTATGCAGGGTGCCTCTGCATTACTTATCTGCAGTACTTGGGAATTAATGCATCCTCATGTTCAATAACAGCCTTCACCATTGAGAGGTACATAGCAATCTGTCACCCCATCAAAGCCCAGTTTCTCTGCACATTTTCAAGAGCCAAAAAAATCATTATCTTTGTCTGGACCTTCACATCCATTTACTGTATGCTCTGGTTTTTCCTTCTGGATCTCAATATTAGCACCTACAAAGACGCTATTGTGGTATCCTGTGGCTACAAGATCTCCAGGAATTACTACTCACCCATTTACCTAATGGACTTTGGTGTCTTTTATGTTGTGCCAATGATCCTGGCCACTGTGCTTTATGGATTTATAGCCAGAATCCTCTTCTTAAACCCCATTCCCTCAGATCCCAAAGAAAACTCTAAAATGTGGAAAAGTGACTCGACCCAACAGAACAAGAATTTGAATTTAAATGCCGCTAACAGATGTTTCAACAGCACTGTATCTTCTAGGAAGCAGGTAAGCAAAGCTGAACTTCCAAGTCAAGGGAGGAGATGTGAAATAGAGTTTTTGTGAAATGGGATCAACTTTGTCCTACTTAGCTAGTGGCAAAACCAAAATACAATCATGCAAATGTTTCACAGTATAAGCTTCTGCTTTGCATATTAAACACACCTCTGGATCAACTGAAGATCTAAAAATAAATGGAGGGATTGGATAGCTCTTTAGCAGGAAAGAATTCCCTATTAAGATATTGGGAACTGTAGAAAGAACTCCAGAAATCTGGATTTAAAACACTTGCACCTCCCTCAAAATACTATTCGAACATTCAGAAAACTCATGGGGAAAGTTCTATTGCATGACGAAGAATACCTTTCAGGAACTGTACTACACACTTACCAAGAGAATTTGAGAATAAATCAGTGAGTTAAAATAATGAAACTTTTCTTACAATATGTAGTTACACACAACCAATTCCCACAAAAGACAGGTAATTTGCCTTTTTCAGGTGATCTTGATGAGAGTGATCCTCTAATCCTTTTCCCTAGCTCTTTCCAAGTTGTCTTAGCATGCAAAAGCTGGGAATACATTTTCCTCAGGGGGAAAAAAAAGGATTTCAAAAGAATGGCCAACATCAAGATGAATCAGTTATAAGCAATTTTAATGTAGGCTTTCTAGCTTAGAAACTGAAACTCTTTTATGCCTCCAGATAGCCTATTGTACGTGTGGCTACAGTGGAATGAGGGTCTTATTAGTGACTAAAGCATCTTCTTTATAAGATAATGTAAAAATGGGAGGCTGTATGATGTATACTCATCTGTTTGTGTCTATACAACTGTCCTGGGATACTTATGAGTCTAACTTTCAGTTCTTTCTCCTTCTCTATTGAATGTAATGAATACGAAGTAAATATTTATTCTCATAATGAAAAGAGAAATCATGTAACCAACAATTTTGTTTCTTTCAAATAACTTGAGTTTTCTTTTATTTTTTTGTGCAAGGAAAACAGCTAATTCTATTTGTGTAGGTAGAAAACTGAGTATGCTTTTAGAGGCATATATGTAGGTCATCCATACTATAGCTTCTTAAACTCTATGTTACCTAATATGTTATGAATTGTGATTGGATAAATGTACACACATTTTTACATGCACACAGCAGAGCAAACTTACAAAGTGAAGATGCTTGCAACAATGAGTGATCTGCAAGTAAAGAGAACACACGCAGCATTTTAAGTGATATGAGACACGTGATTTACAAGGGGTTTACTATGAAGACAGAAGGGAGTGCATGAGTGACTACTACCAGGTCTTTGCTTCTGTACACAGCACTGCTACATAATAGAAGGTGTAGCTGGTCATTACCCAAAGCTTGATTCACAAAAATGGAGAAAGATACACTGGCCATCTGCCAAGACAAATACTAACAAATACGATAAGACAAAAAAAAGACTATGCACATCTTAATTAGGGACCAAACCTGACTTAATAGCAGCAGCAAGGTAGGCAGGCCAGTTAGAAAATGTGTTCCTTATATTCCCATTTATATTCTTGTTATAATTTTTTAAAGCTTGTTTGTCTGGCCTAATGTCCTTTCTATCAATTATAGTCGTTAGCACCTCTCAGCATTAATACTGTGCTTTAGCTTGCTAATTATGTAAATGTTCACAGTCTTTCCAAAGAATATCAATGATGAGCATGTAAGAGCAATGTACAGTGTTTAGACACGAGAAACTCAGCTCTGGATGAGGAAGATTTGAAGGTTCAGAGACAGGGTAAGGAGGCAGAAAGTTAGTTGCTGGTGATACAAGCATAAATAAGATCCTCTGGAGTAGAGATTCTCACCCTTCCTAATTCTGTGCCTTTTAATACACTTTCTTACGTGTATTCTTATTTTATGGGGACCCCACCATAACATTGTAACTGTAATTTTGCTCTTGTTATTAATCATAATGTAAATATATTTGTTTTCCAATGGTCTTAGAGGACCCCTGTGAAGAAGACTTTTGATCCCAAAGGAATCGTGCCCCAAGGGTTGAGAAACACCGCTCTAGAGGTAGCATTTAAAGCCATGTGAATGTGTGTGATGTACACGGTGAGAAAAGAACCATTCAATATGGCAGCAGGCTCAAATTTGGATGGGCAGTGGCAGCCCCAGTGAATGGGATCCCAGCTGTGAGTGGGGCTCGTTTGTTCCAAAGTTAGTGACCTATGTTCTGGCTTTTTCGATTTTTTAAAAACCCTCTTAAGCACTCATTGGGTTCAAATCTTCAGGTCTTATAACCTAAGGACTTTTAGTTTAATATTTCTCTCTGATTTTTTTTTTCTTTTGGGCAAGTGTAATTTACATTTTACTAAATACATATCTGGGCCAGGTCCTTCTACCCAAGTTACTAAAAGCAAATGTGTGTGTGTGTGTGTGTGTGTGTGTGTTTTAAAGAAAGAAACAAACTTGAACAAAGCACACACACACAAAAGTCCAGTGTGAGACGCAACCCTGGAATGTCTGCACTTGAAAGGTGTGACAGGAAGACAAGTTCAAGGCCAGCCTGTGGAGTAGTAGGTTGGAAGTTCAGGGACTCTATTTAGGACTCTATTTAAAATAAATAAACAAACAAAAACAAAGGAAGGAGTGCAGAGGCACAACAGCGGAATGTCCTCGTTGTTGGGAACACAAAGAAGGTTTTTAAGTTTCATGACTCATTCAGCTGGCAACTGCATGCACATTTTAGAGAACAAGCCCCCCTCCCCCTGCTTCAATATCCAGTTCAGCATAATATAGTCCTCCCCCTCCCACCTAGGAATTTAATGAACGACTGGCCTTACAAGGCAATGAGTATTGAGCTTTCCTGCACTGAGCTTTTATTAAACTTTTCCCAAGTTTTCTGGGGCTGTTACATTGGCTTTCATGTTTAATTGTTTTATTTCTTTTAATCATATGGACTCAACTATGTTCATACTAATATAAAAAAAATCATTAATTTGCAAAAAACAAAGTAGTTTTTACTTAACACGCATGTAGCTAAGTGTGCCACTTTGATTTTACTTTTAAAGAATAACTTCCCCCCTAGAGGTGGTGGTACATGATTTTAATCCCAGTACTGGGTAGGCAGAGGCAGATGGATCTCTGAGTTCCAGACCAGACTGGTCATGAGAGTGAGTTCTAGGACAGCTAAAGTTAAATAGAGAAATTATGTCTCAAATAAACAAAAAAAAAAATTATCTTCCCATTTCATGATTCATATAGTGTTTCAAAGACATTTCCCATAAATGCTCTAAATCACAGCCTCTACAGCTGTGTGCTTTCTGTCCTTCAACCTAGATGAGTACACCCTGTTTGTTTGCAATTTTAGATTGGCAGCTTTGAGCCAAGATTTTATCATTAAGTACATATTCTTATATGTCTACAAAAAATAAAAAAACTTGTTCCACTGAGAATTCTCCATTTGGCTGATATAGCAAAAAATAATCTTAAAATTTGCTATTCTTAAGAATCATACTCATCTATACAGTTCCTTGTGAAATATATATATTTCACATCCAAAGTTTCAGGAAGGCATAGACTATTCTATAACAAATTCTTAGTCTTGTTGGATTTTTAATATGAGGGAACATTGTGGTTGAGATGTAATATATATGAAAAGAAAAAAAAACAAATGCCATTATCTTACTATGATTAAAAATTTCAAACTTAAAGAAAAAATAAGTAGGAGAAAGGTAAACTTTACTTTAGTTAGCATTTAGCAAGCTTTTTAATGATTATTTATTCATTTATTTATTTTATTAACTTTACATCCTTGTAGCCCCTTCCCTCCTCTCCTTTCAGTTCTACCCAATCTCCCTCCCCCCTCCACTTTTTCTCAGAAAAGGAGTGCTCCCTTTCCCATCCACCCCAGCTCATCAAGTTGCATCAGAACTAAACATGTCCTCTTCCCCTGTGGCCTGTCGAGGCAGTCCTGCCAGGGGTAAGTGATCTAAAAGCTGTGTCCAATGCAGTCCTCACTTCCCCTACTAGAGGACCCATTTGAAGTCTAAGCTGCCCATCTGCTACGTCTTAGTAAGGGCCTAGGTACAGTTCATGCATGGTCCTTAGTTGATGCTTCAGTCTCAGCAAGCCACTCTGGGCCCTGGTTAGTTGGCTGCTGTTTTTCTTATGGAGTTCCTGTCACTTATGGTTCCATTCTCTTCACCCCCCAACCCACAATTACCCACCACTCCTTATTTATAGACCAATGTTTGACTGTGAGTCTCAGCATCTGTTCTGAGGCACTGCTGGGTATGTTGTTTTCATTTTATTTTCTTTATAAGTCAGAGTCTGGCTGCTGCTGCATGTACACACACAGGTATGGGGCCATCCACTGGACTATGGGCAATGTAGAAGAGTTGGCATCCCTGATGAAAACTGATTCTGTATCTCCCATTGGCTATCACCAACAGTTTTCACCTAGGGGTTGAGGTCATGCTAACCCCTCCAGTATCCATGCTGAAATATTTACTGACTTAATTTTGTGTGGGTTTTATATAGGCAGCCACAGCTGCTGTGGATTCATGAGTATGATGATCCTAATATGCCCAGAAGAGAGTTTCAAACCAGCTCTCTTCCAACTCTGGCTCTTAACAATCTTTCTTCTTTGATGTTCTCTGAGCCTTGGAAGAATAAAATGATATGGCCATCCCATTTGGGGGCCAACCAGTCATTAGTCACTAGTTAACTGCACTTTGAGTAGTTGTGAATCTCTGTGTTAACGTCTATCCACTGCAAGAAGCTTCTCTGAGGAGCAAGATTTGCACTAAGAATAGTATTTACAAGACAGGTTGACCTTATATCTATTATGTAATAAAATAACAATACAGTACCTGACATTTTGTGCAACATCTGCAGAGAAGGCAGCAGTAAGGGGACAAGCCGAAACAGAAAGAAGATGGTTGAAAGGAAGAAATAGTAGGTGGAGACAGGGCACATTCAGGGAGAATTGTTTGGAATCATTGGCATGGGCGATGGACAAGGAAGATCTGGTGACGCTCTGACCTCCTACCCTGCTCCTCACCATAGCCACTCCTGCTTTTCTCCCCAGATATCCTCTGTTCTTTCCACAAACGTTCTTCTATTCTCATGCTTAAAGCCCTCACTTATAGGTCTTTAGTGTATAGCTGTAGAAAAGCCATCTCCTGATTCATATTGATGATTACTTTTTGGACAGCATAGATTTACGTCAGATTCAAAACGTCTGATTAAACTCTCTCTCCCCCTTAACAAACCCACTTCGCTTTCTTCCCTATTTTATGTTTCCAAGGTAGAAATCCAGGAGTCTGTCTAAGCATATTTTACTTCTATTACCCTTTAACCTAAATCTATGCAGTAGTGAAGATCGGATGTCTCTGTGGCTAAGTCTTGCAGCTGACCCACTTCTCCCCCTACACTGCCACTGTGCAGGTTCATTGCCGCTCACTGTTCTGTGTCAGTCCACACCCCACCAGCCTCTCTAACTTCCATTCCACTCCACCAATCACTCTGCACATTGCTGACTAAATGATCTATATCACGTAGAGCTACATTATCAAATATAGTTTTTAGGGTTCCCTGAAGCTTAACATTTAAACCACCCGGCGTAACAAATACAATCCTGGCACCTACCCATACTTTCAGCTTCATCCCCCATGGCTCTCTCAACTTACTCTTTATGCTCCAGCAGCCATGAATTATTTTCAGGTCTCTGAGTATTCTCTGTTCTCAGCCAGAACATCCTTCATCTGGCAGTTTTCCAATTGTCTTTCAAATCTCAAATTAATCTCTCATGCATCCTGTAAGGTCCTTCCTAAAATTCTCAGGCAGAATTACACAGCGGATTCCCTAGCTAGTAGTACACATATAAGCATTTTTTTCCTATGTTATTACAGTATTTTGCAAATATTTTTGAGTTAGTAATTATTGCCATTCAGAATTATTAACGTGTATGTCTTCTATACCTTCAAATACCCTTAATGGCAAGAGCTTGCACCATGTACTATGCTCATAACTAAATGTAGAATGTGGTAGGCTTCCCAAGTGTAAGGACACAGTGATGTACTGCAGCCTGAGAGCACAGGCTTTGCAAGGGCAGATTGTCATTCCCACCCTTGGATCCAGTATCATCACAACATTGCTTATAATTCAACTTGTTTACTGTGACTTCCCTATAGAAATCAATAAATGTAATGATAATGTCCTTCTTCTTTACTTGAATAAGTGTGAAATGTTTACCAGCATATTTCTGTTTGAGTGCTTATACCTCAAAATCGTCACTTTTCACATACAATATAAATAAAAGTATAAAAATATGTGATTGTGCTGGTTCAGATCTCAGTCATGACAATACTCTATTCTGCCCCATGAGAAAATACTGCCTGTGTGTGCCATACCCCTCTCTAATTACAAGTAAAATTTGCATCTCTCCTATTAAATCCTTCTTTAAATTTCAAAATAATACAAGTGGAACTAATCGCCAGATGGTGATTAAGTTAGTAGGTAAGAACTTTTGAGGAAGATTTTTTTTCTACAATTCTGACAAGGTTAACTCAGAAACACTGCATACTCAGACAATAATTCACCTGGTAATTCAAAATCCAGTTGCCTTTTCCTCCAGAGGCTTTAAAAAATCCTCTGCTAAATGAAGGAGCTACTTTAACAGAAGGGGCAAAGAGTAAAGCAATGGCAACTCAGGGAAAATAGACAATCTGAGCACTAGTAAAAAGACAGTAATAGATCCAGGTGAATGTCCCTGTACACTAATTTTCCTAAAATACTTTGCACACATCATGTCCTATAAAAAATATTTCCTGTCTCTTCTGACTGGCTTTGAAAACCCTCATCGTGTTTTCTGGCTTTGCTGGTTTAACTCAGCAACCATTTACTGAGCACCAATTTCATGCCAGGCACCACTGTAGAGAAGCAGTGACAGTCACTGTTGTATAGAACTTACTGTAGGATATATAAGATTGACACTAATAACGAGGGAGAGGCAGGAGGTTAAGGTCTGTAGTGTACAGAAGAGGCAACTAAAAAAGTGCCTTAAGTGATTATGTCACTTAAGCCTGGATTGCAAGCCTTAGATGCTGTAAGTCATACTCCTGTTCTTAAAAATAAGCAAGTACCTGTCAAGCCAACACAAAGGTCTTTCATGGGAGCAGAAGTCATCTGTGTAACCAAGCTGCCTAGAATAAGACCCTAGCAGGTGTCTCTGCCATCTGAAGGCATCTAAACTTGGTCATAAAGCTGGGGAACAACTACAGCCCTTCCTAGTAATGACTGTAGGAAATGGGACTTGGCATTTAGAACTTGGTTCTTAAAATTAGGTGATCTATCCAGGAAGAATGAAGAAACCAGAAATGAGGTTATTGCAATCCAGCAAGAAGGATGTAAGAATTGAGGTAAGAAGCAATGGTTGAGGTGAGTAGGAAGGATTGCAGGTGAAAACATGTAAAACTAAAATCAGTAGAATTTAATAACAAAATTTCACAGGCAAGGAAAAGAAAATCTTAGCTGGAATGCAGCTTTATTGTTACCCATAGCAGAGAGTGCACGTGGAAAAGCATTTTTTTATCTGTATTTATTTCTTTACAGATCTAAATATATCAACTAACACACACACCTTTCTTTATGTCTTGTGACTTTTCACTAAAGTGATTCTGTACCTTTCCCAGTACACCCCTCTTAACTTTTACAATTCAATATGTTACATTCAGGATGTCAGGTTAAGTCACGAGTAAACAAAAGGATTCTGTACACCAGAAATATACTGGGCGGCAGGGCAGCATGCACTCCACGGCCAGAAAGCACAGTACAAATCGTGTTACTATCTTTATAATTTTGTTAAGTTAATTTTTATGACCTTTATGAGCTCACATGCGTGTGTTGGTCAGAGAAAAATTTGTATGAGTTGGCTCACTCCTTCAATCATTCATGTTGTAGGGACTAGATCCAGGTAGTCAGGCTGACAAGCTCCTTTACCCACTGAGTTATCAAGACAGCCCAATTTATTGTATTTCTTGACACATCAGTCGATCCATGCATAGACTAGGCTATTAACAGAAGTCATTCATTAGGTTGCCCTGAAGTAATGCCTACTGTATCACAAGTCCTGAAAAACTGACACTACATCTAAATTATGTATTTTTATTACTTCTTCAAGAAGTTTATTCAATGTATTATGATCACATTCACCACCACCCCAACTCCTTTCAGATTGACCTCATTCCCTATCTACCGACTTTGTGTCTTTTCACCCTTTTGTTTGTTTGTTTAACCCCATTAGGTACCATTTGTGCTGCCCATATACTCTTGGATGTGCAGCCATTCACTGGAGTGTACTCAACCTACCACAACCAGCAGTTATCAATTTCCTGTAGCTCCTCAACTAGAGATGAGACTACATGCCCACCTGTATGCTGGGGTTTTGTTTGCCGTGAGCTTATATGTCAGGACCTCTGTGAGTTCTTATGTGAAACTTCCCTGCTGTACCCAGAAAACAGATTTCTCATAGTCATCCAACACTTCTGGCTCTTAAAATCTTTCTGTTCCCTCTTCTACAGTGGTCCTTGAGCCTTGGGAGGAGGAGGAGCTGTGAGACAGATGTCCTAGTTAGGGCTGATCACCCTGAAATCCCTTTTCCTCTGCACCTTGATCAGTTAGGAGTCTCTGTGCTAATCATCATCTACTGCACAAAGAATTTTCTCCAATGAGGCTTGAGAATTGTACTATATATGTGCATGACAATAAGTCAGTAGGAGTTAATTCATTTTTTAGAATAATAGTAGTAGACTCTTTCATAGAACCTATGATCTGTTCAGCAACAGGATCTTGGTGCTGACAAAATGCCAGGAATAAATTTCCTCTTGTGGGGTGGACCTGAAATCCAACTGGAAAGTGGTTGGTTACTCCCAAGATTTTTATGCTGCTGTTGGCACAGTGGTCCTGGCTTTCCAGGCTATTAATAATTGAAGCTCCCAGGGTTCATGTCTGGGTAAGATTCATGATTACTTTTATTCTTTAGTAATATGCATAGAAACTTCTAGTACTATGAAAGCTATCCATTAGAGATTTAGATTCTAGGTCAAGACACACACATTATATACTCACTCATATAGACATATAACATAGGATAAACCTACTAAAATCTGTACATTTAATGAAACTAATCAGGAGAGAGGATTCTGACTAAAATGTTCAATCCCCATCCCAAAAGGCAAAGAGGATGGACATCAGAAGAAGAAGAAAAGAGGAAACAACCTAGGAACCTGCCACAGAGGGCCTCTGAAATGCTCTACCCTGCAGACTATCAAAGCAGACGCTGAGACTTATGGCCAACTGTTGGGCAGAGTGCATGGAATCTTATGTAAGAAGTGGGAAATAGTAAGATCTGGAGAGGACAGGAACCCCACAAGGAGAGCAACATAACCAGAAAATTTAAACACAGGGGCCTTCCCAGAGACTCATATTCCAACTAAGTACCATGCATGGAGATATCCTAGAACCCCTTCACAGATGTAGCCCATGGCAGTTTAGTGTCCAAGTGGGTTACATAGTAATGGGAAGAGGGACTGTCTCTGACATGAACTGATTGGCCTGCACTTTGATCACCTGCCCCTGAGGGGGAGCAGCCCTATCAGGCCACAAAAGATGACAATGCAGCCACTCCTAATGAGATCTGATAGACTAAGATCAGAAGGAAGGAGAGGAGGACCTCCCCTATCAGTGGACTTGGGGAGGGGCATGCATGAAGAAGGGGGGGAGGGTGGTATCAGGACGGGAGGTGGGAGGAACTTATGGGGGGATACAAAGTGAATAAACTGCAATTAATAAAAAAAAAAAAGAGATTCCAGGTCAAGGGGTTGGAGAGTTGCTTCAGTATTTAAAATCACTGGTTGCTCTACCAGAGGAACCCAAATTCAATTCCCAGAATCCACACGGTGGCTCAACACAATCTGTAACTCTATTTACAGGGTATCTGAGGTTTTCTTCTGGTCTTTGTGTACAGCAAGGATCAAGCATCTATGTTATGCAGAGATTTTGATGAAAGAAGAGCAATTTTTAAAATCTTCCAGGTCATTACCAATTTGATTTTTGCATTCTGCTCAAGTGAGTGGTGTCTTCAGCAATAGGCTTTTGCTGTCATTATCTGTAGAATAAACAAGAATATGGGCTGTAATGTTTGTGGGTCTTTAAGATCTCATTGGCTAACAACTCAAAAAGAGAAAAACCCATGCCAGATGCTGGGGGTTTTATCTGCTAGGCTGTGGTGTCTAATGCAGACACTTACTCTTTTAAATATCACTTATTTACTCATTCATAAGATATCAAAACTGTAGAGTGATATTTCTATGCTGTAGTTTACATATGGAACAGAATATAAAGAATACTAAAATCAGCACAGTATTCTTGAGCTCCTTTTATGTTCTCAGAGAGAGGCACACCAAGTACACCTCTAAGACATATACACAACAGAAGCTAAACATTCATGGACTTCATATTATGGGTTTTATACACTTTTTGTGCTTTGAACAAACATATTAGCTCAGTAAATCTCCACAACAATCTTGATGAGTATTGATTAATTGTAGACTAGAAATGTTTAGTCACCTGCCCTGGATCACATCTCTAGTAATAAAGTAAGGGTTTGGGCATAATACTCCAAAATATAAGGGCAGGGGCAAAATTCAGTGATTAATTTGTTAGAAGTTGAATAAATTTCTTGGAGCTGGAAATATGGAAGCCATGTGGAGGCTTGAGAAAACTGGTTTAAAGAATGAAAGAAGAAAAGTAATTTCAAATAAAGGACAGAATGGGTATGAAATGGTTATTATTAACACAGGAATAGCGGAGAGCCCACAATGAAGAACGCTCTTTCTGAAGAATGCTAACACATGACCCAAATGTTCATTTTATGGAAACATGTGAATGAAACCAAGAAGACACAGAGAGTGAGGTTGGAACAGTAAGTCCAGAAAACTAAACATAATGCATTGAACAATGCTGAAAAAAAGCCCTATTCTACAAATCGTGGCCACCTTTCTCTTGGAGTTCCTTTCTAAACATGCCTACAGTGATCTCTGGCAATATTTTCAAGACTGTAATGATACCAATCTGTAGATATAGAATTATCTCTCTCTATATTTTTTTTCAAAACTGCCTCTTCTCCTGAAGTCACTCTTTACTCTGAAATGCACCAACTTTCAAATTCTCAAACTCTCCTTTCTATCGCAGTTGCCTTAATTCTGCTGTGAGGTTTTTCTCTATGCACCATAGGTGAGGTGGCTAGTCTCACCAAACTTGCAGAGCCTCACAAAGCAATCTCTCTGCCTCTAAGTTTCCTCTTCCAATTTAACTCAGAGTATTTCTAGATATTTTAAAATGCAAAGCCATTTACTCTTTAGCTTGATATTATCCAATATTTTCTTTTATTGTATATTGGAATCCCAAGTTACTATCATGGTATGTTGAGATTTGTGAATATAGGAGAGGTCAATGTGCTTATGCAGGCAGTGTGCTTAGCTTGGAAAATAACTGACACAGTGAGATGTGTGGTGTCATCATGAGACTGTGAACCCTGAGGTGAGGTAGGGCTGAGTATCCATGAAATTCTGAAAATTATAAAGCAAGGTGACAGAAGGGGCTCACCAATAAGCAGGGCTGATACCCATCACACTTACTCTGATGACTTTCAGCTTGGATTGCTTATACTTTGCAAATACAGATAGCAGACAGGGTAGGAAAAAAGAATGCCCTGGTATATTTTATATTTTTATTAAATTTTTATTTTTTAATATTAGTTACAGTTTATTAACTTTGTATCCCTGCTGTAGCCCACTCCCTCATTCCCTCCCAATCCCACACTCCCTCTCTGCCCCTTTCCAAGTCCAGGACTATTTCTGACATGAACTCGATGGCTGGCTCTTTGACCTCCTCCCGCCCCTGAGGCAGGAGCAGCTTTGCTAGGCCATAGAAGAGGACAGTGCAGCCAGTCCTGAAGAAACCTGATAAGCTAGGGTCAGATGGGAGGGGAGGAGGACCTCCCCTATCATTTTGTATTTTATCAAGAAAGATGGAAATAGGCTCAGAGGAACAATAAAAGTATAGGAGAAATATTTAACTAGAGGTCATAAAGTACCAGGATGAATCTCCAGGAATTTCTTTAAGAATCAATTAGATATCTTTCAGTGTTAAGAGCAACAGAACAAGAAAATTTGAACACAGGGAACTTCCCAGAGACTCATACTTCAACCAAGGACTATTCATGGAGATAACCTAGAACTCCTGCACAGATGTAGCCCATGGCAGTTCAATGTCCAAATGGGTTACACAGTAATGGGAACAGGGACTGTCTCTGACATAATCTGATTGGCCTGCTCTTTGATCACCTCCCCCTGAGGGGGGAGCAGCCTTACCAGGCCACAGAAGATGACAATGCAGCCACTTTTAATGAGAACTGATAGACTAAGATCAGAAAGAAGGAGAGGAGGACCTCCCCTATCAGTGGACTTGGGGAGGGGCATGCATGCAGAAAGGGGAGGGAGGGTGGGATCAGGAGGGGAGAAGGGAGGGGCTTATGGGAGGATACAAAATGAATAAAATGTAATTAATAAAAGTTCAATGAAAAATTTTTAATTAAAAAATAAATAAATAAAAGAAGAAAGTTATTAAAGAAAAAAAAGAGCAACCAAATCAGATCTAAACCAACTGCAGTGTGAAGTGAAGGCCTATTCTGGATTAAGCATTATTAATATAAGGTATTAAGTCTCATACACATTGTTCTGTGAGAGAGTAAACATGAGAAATAAAGAGCAGAAATACAAATCCTGGACAGTTGAACTTTCTTACATATGATTTAATAATGATGATGATTATGGTGATAAAACCACTATGCCAGGCACTGTGTTAGGCACCATGATGCAAATCTGAATGAGGCAACTTTTCTGCTCACAAGAAGTTTAGATTTTAATCATAAAAAATAAAGTAAAATAATTGGTCAGTGTTCTGTTGCTGTGAAAGAACACCATGACCAAGGCAGCTCTTATAAAAGGAAGCATTTATTTGGAGCTTGCTTATAGTTTGAGAGAATTAGTCCATTTTCATCATGACAGAGGGCATAGCAGCATATGGGTAGACATGGTGCTGGAGGAAAAGCTAAGAGTCCTACATCTGAATCCACAAGCAGAAAAAAGAGAGACACTGGGCCTGTCTTGATCTTTTAAAAGGTCAAAGCCCACCTCTAGTGACACACTTTCTCTAACCAGGCCATAGCTACTAATCCCTCCCAAGTAGTGTCACTTCCTGATGACTAGGCATTAAAACAAATGAGCCTATGGAGGCTGTTCTTATTCCAAGCACTGTAATAACTAAATTCACAAAACAATGAGTTATGACAGTAAGCCTCACATTTTAGCAGCTGGGAAGAGGTGGGCAACCAAGGTTATGTGTGGAAACTAGGACTCTTAAGCCTGTTAAGTTGAACCTTTTTAGTGAGTAGACATTTGTGGACAGAATGGAAAAAATAAAGGTTTCAGCAGAGGAAACTATATACAAGAATTCCTGAAAGAATAACCCTGTCAGGGAACTACCAGTGGCTCCTTTAGAGCAGTGAAGAATAAAGGGATTAGGAAAGATCCCTCAATTTAGCGTATTGAAGGGGCTGGACAAGATATAAAGGCTGGGAAAAATGACCAACAGATTTCAAGGCAAAAAAAAAAAATGATGTTGCAGCAAGATCTGCTAATATCATCTTATTTTCAATGTAGGAAAATAATTAAGAGCCAGTGTCAAAGACATTAGTTAAGAGACATCTGTAGCAATGTGAGTCATCACGCAAAGAGGTACTCAAATAAGATAAGTGGAAGTGAGGATGGAAAGACATCAGACCATTTGGAATAGAATTAATGGACACAGTATGAATAAATTGGTAAAAAAGGAAAGAAAAAGTTCAAAGGTGATACTTGGACTATTGGGAAAGAAAATGGTATGGCATTTGTGCGCAAGAATTCTAAAATATTATAACACTGTGTCAGAGCCAAGGTTGGCCCCTCCAATGTTATGTGATCCACTTAATTTACAATCTTCAGCCTCAGTTTGTACATGTTGTCCAAGAGATGATAATAGTAATGCCTTTGTTCAAAAGTAATTAAAATTAGTGAAAGAAAAAATTAAGCACTTGCTATAGTACCTGGAACATGGAAATAATAAAGCATTAGTTAGCACTATTCTTCACTGAAAGTGTACTTTACATTAATGAGGTAGTAAACAGCAGACAACAACTATCAATGGGATAAACCTGCCTTGCATATTAGGTATTTAGAGTTCACAAAGGCACAGTCAGAAATATAGATTTAAGGCTCAGAAGAAGCAGTTATTATGTAAATACAGAGTCCTAGGCAAGCAGTGTGCACCTCTTGATGACAGCACAGGAGCACAGACAATCTCTGGAGAAAATCCTGTGGTATAGGAAAGAAAGCTTCAAGTAGCCAGAGCTCCAGAGTTAAAGCAACTGTGAAAAAAGAAGAAAAAACCCTAAGTGTAAGCAGAAAAACCAGGAGGAGACTGTCTCAATAGTAATCAGTAGAAAACTGAAAAAGAAAAAAAAAAGGTACTGGGAAATACTCAAATGTTGGGAAGTGAAGACTCCATAAAGCACAGAGGAAAACTTCCAGGAGATAATAAGTCACGTTTGGAGAAAGAGCTTGAAGGGGTAGCTATAGACAAGCCTGATGATGAAAAAAACAGGTGACATGGAGAAGTGAGGAGAGGCATTTTTGTTGGGCTTATTTGGCTTTGCTTCTTCTGAAGAAAGAAGAATCCAAGCCTTTTGAATCTTGATGAGAAAGAGCCAATAGAAAAAAAGGAATTATTTGTACATGTACAAATAATAATGTACAAGACACACTGTCCATTGAAGAAAACAAGGGAGAAAAATAGTGAGTAGGGTGATAACAGAGTTAAACCTCATTAGTGATTAGAAATAACTGACCTAGTAAGATCATAAATTACTGGACACCTGAATTTATTACTGGCTTGTAAATGCTCATGTCCCAGTGGGTCTATCCTGGACTCATTACCACCAAATCATATTTGGGTGAACCAGTTTGTTCCCCACAAGCTAAGCTGGTACTATCCTTGAGGCTTTTTATATCTTTTCTGTTGTAGTAGGGATACATCACAATTAGTACAGTTTCACATGACAGGGTCTTAAGGCAGAGGGCCAGACTGAGTCGGATGGGTGCATTACCACAGGGACCGGCTCTCTTTATTGGCTAAAATATTCCATTTGAAGCCCTAATTCCAAATCAATAGAAGCCAGATGCTAGATGCCTCTCTAACTTAAAAAAAAAAAACCCTCACAGGGAGAAATTTCTCCCCTATGCCTCGTTTTTATTTATTATTATTTTTAAACAATTTATTCACTTTGTAGCCTGTATCCTGGTTGTAGCTCCCTCCCTCGTCTCCTGGTCTCACCCACTCTCCCTCCCTCTTTCCTTCCTTATCCCTCTCCTCTAGTCCACTGATGGGGAAGTCCTCCTCTCCTTCTGTCTGACCCTAGCCTATCAGATCCCATCAGGACTGGCTAGACCCTCTTCCTTGGTAGGCTGGCTAGTTCATCCCATCAGCTGCCTCTTGATCACTTCTCCCCCATACCTCTTAGTCTATAGAGTCTCTCCTTTTTCCAGAGGACATGTCAGGTTCTCTATTTACCTTAGATGTCTTGGCTCTTTCCACTTTGTCTCTGAAGAATTTAGGAAACCCACTTAGAAGAAATTAGATTTGGGATAAAAGCCCACTGTTCTTGACTTTGCTGCTGACTTCATCTCAAAGGTGTGTGGCACCGTGATACATAAATGCTCTTCATAAAGTGAGTCAGGCTTCAAGAGTGCTTCACTCCTTGTTCACACACAATCATTGCCTGTGAGTTTACCTCAAAACAAGCACTGAGCTAGAGAAATAAGCCAGAAGTAGTTCTTAGTACTTCACTCTCACACTTCAGTACCACAGGACGTCTCCTTATTCCTGAGGGAAACACTCCAAATTTTGTGTCAGTCACTCAAAATCCAGAGCAGGCCCCAGATCAGAAGGGTGGGAAACCGTAGTGGTCCTCCATGTCTTTCCGCTGTCTCTATTGCCGCCTGTTCCTCCTCTGCAGCCACTTCCTCAGACTAATGCCTGAGATGGTATTGAATTGCACTAGGCTTGTTTTCCCCATCATAACCATATTTTCAAATGGAAAAATACCTCTGTATATACATACTATAAGCATAAAAATCACTCATGATTTTAAAATAATATTTTAAGTAATTATTACTCAAGGACTAGAAAAATGTTTTCTTTTATGCTTCAGTAGTTAAATATATGAACTATTGGGCTATGACAGCATTAACTTACCTCAAATGAATCTTAGTGATCATTGAGAATGTCTTAAAAACCTTTAGAAAAGAAACAGAAATTTATAAATGTCTGTTATCAAATAATTCTGCTATCTAAAACAGGTAAGCTTTTATCATTAAGATCCTATTTATTCAGTAAGGCCATCTTTTTACTGACTTAACTGACCCAACCGTGTTCTTTTAAATTAAAAGTACAGGATCAGGTATTTTGTAACAATGAGAAATTTATACTTTCAGAAATATGCATAATTTGTAATAAAAGCACCCTAACGAATAATGACCAGCAATCATAAAATTCACAAAGACAGGTTCCCTAAACAGAAATTAAATGTCAGCACTGAGGAGTGAAACAGCCTGGTAAATGGTTACATATTAGCACTGTGGGAAATACATCCAAGCCTGTGGAGTGAAGAGTGAATTTCTCATGTACTAGCTAGCCAGTCGCATGGTGTTGGACATGTTTACGGTCATCATAAAGATGAATATAATATATCTTACAATGTGTTTGCTTTTAACGTTTATTCTACACCAAAAACCTTTGAAGCAGAGAGCTGTCTCTCTAGTAGCTGATTCAAATTCTAAAGGTGGGGCAACTTGATAGGCTCTCCTAGAGTGTGGAGACTCTTGAAGAGCCTTCCAATGTTGTTGTTGTTTCCAGCATTTATTCTATTCCAAAGAGTGACATGAGCACTGTTGTCATTGCTCTTCTTGACACAATCCCACTAGAAGAGAGATAAAATTCCTGTCACCACTTTACTGAGAAGAAAGAAGAAAACTAGAGATAGTAATGATATGGGTCTAAAACTACTAAGTACTCTGGCCAGGATGCTAACCCAGAATGGTTGCTGTGGACTAGGTGAGGCTTTTCTGCTGGCAAATTAGGAGAGCTTGGTGGGAAAGCTGAGTTCCTGGCAAGCTCAGAACCAGGATGTCGTACACCCCGGCCCCTGCCCCCATCAGTAGGTAATGTGTCTTGTTTCTACACAGCTGCTGATCTTCTTCTTCTAGAAAAGTAAATTTCATGTTTGTTAAAAAGCACAGTGTTGCCATGACAACATTTAGAAATTGCTGGAAAATCAATTAAAGTCCAACCTTCTGTTCCAGAGATAAAAATCTGCATTTATTTATTTATTTATTATATTTTTAATTGATTCATTTTACATCCCAATTGTATTCCCCTCCCTTGTTTCCTCCCAGTCCCACTCTCCCTCTCTCTTTTCCCCCATTGCTTTCTCCTAGTCTTCAGAAAGGGGGAGTCCTACCCCCTACCACCTGACTCCAACCTATTAAGTCTCGTCAGGGCTGGCTGGATCCTCTTCCTCTGTGGCCTGACAAGGAAAATGATCAAGGAGCACGCAACAGAGTCCATGTCAGATACAGTGCCTGTGCACCTTACTAGGAAATCCACGTGGAGACTGAGGTGCTCATGGGCTACATCTGAGCAGGGGTCCTAAGTCCTCTCCATGCATGGTCCTTGGTTGGTGCATCAGCCTCTGCAGGACCCTCTCAGCCCAGAATTTTTAGCTCTGTTAGTCTTCTTGTGGAACACCTGTCCCATTTAGGTCCTTCTATCCCCCAGTCTTCCATGAGACTCCCTGTGCTCTGTCCAAAGATTGGCTGTGAGTCTCAGCATCTGCTTTGATCCCCTGGTGAGTAAAATCTGTCAGAGGACATCTCTGGAAGGCTCTGGTCCTGTTCCCTCTCTTTAAGAGCTTCTGGTGTTTATTCTACTTTCTTTTCTAAATGAGAATAAAGTATTCTCTCTAGGGTCCTCCCTGTACTTAACATCTTTAGTTCTGTGGATTATAGTATGGTAATACTATATTACATGCTAATATCCACTTGTAAGTGAGCATATACCATGCTTGTCTTTCTGGGTCTGGGTTTCCTTACTCAGGATGATCTTTTCCAGATTCATCTATTTACCTGCAAATTCCTTCTCTTTTTCTTAGAACAGATTGAGAAGCAGGCAACAGAGTCCATGTCTGCAGCATCCACTGCTTGCCATACAGTGGGTTCTGAGCTGCTTATCAGCAAGGGTCTAGGTCCTCTCCAGGCATGGTCCTTGGTTAGTGTATCAGTCTCTGCAAGCTCCCCCAAATCTGCAATTATTAATCCATATCACAGACCCAGAAATTATTAGAAGGAAAGCTTGCAAAAATTATCTATAAAGCACAGTGGTAGTTTGAAAATGGTTCAGTGCCATTAACATGTACATCATTTTCTTAAACTTAATTCTGAATTCTCCTAAAGAAGATGCATTGCTCACTGTAGGAGAGAATCCTACATCAATAAACTCTAGAAGACAAAGTTATCTTCTATTTGTAAGTGCAGAGTGGCACTTAAAGAAACAGCTCTCTGCAAGTTTTGATTAACAGAGAAGCCACAACTAGTGGAAATTGACAGCAGACAGAGACGATAAAGCAAGAACAGCTGTCAGTATGACCTTTGTAACATTTGGTGACAAATCCCATCTCACTTTGGCTTGTAGTAATATAGCATCAATCAACATTTATTATTGAAAATGATCTAAGCATGGATTGCATTGTTAGACTCCCCTTGATTGTTTACTTTTCCTAAATTCTTTATAACAACATTTCCAATAATTCTTCATTTTCACAGATCAACAAACTGTCACTCAATACGATTTTGGGAGATCAATATAAATCGTCTTAACTATCACCTCTCTTTTTTAGAAGAAATCTTTTCCCTTTTTTTCTAATTTTAACTTTTAATTTCAAGCATTTTTATGCCAATACTTGTTTAAGGTAGAGCTAAAAATATGGCCAAAATATTACTCCTGCAGTCAGAATTTTACACCCCAGAGAAGAAAACAGACACAGCATAGTAGTGATGTATGTGACTGAGGCCAGAAGTATGGACCATCTCCTGGAATTCCATGGAGGTAGTTAAGACTAAACTCAGCAGCCATAAACTCTTTCCCCCACTCATTACTGTACCTGCTTCAAGCAGTCTTCATCTTACTTCATGCAAGCAGGGTAAGGTGAAAAACAGCAATAAGCAATAAAGAGGCAAGGATATTCAAGAAGACAATGGATATGAGTCATCGCTATCAGAAAAACTAAGAGTAAAGCAGTGAAACAGGAGAGAGTACAACTTGGGCAAGAGTTAGTGCTCACCTTCCTCTCCAGAAATGTTAACTTTTTTGGATGTCCTTTTATCCATAAAATGAAGAAAAGAGATACCTCATAAATACTCTAAAGCTTAAATAATTCATCAAAGAACCCAGTGCCTTGTTTAAGATATATTAACTATTGCAATTTTCAAAGGGGTGTTATTTGGTTAATTCTTCCATGCCTCTCCTATAGTGAAAAATCTTACCACTCTAACTAATGTAAATTTAGCTGTTATTTATTGAACATGTTATTTATAATGTTTCTTTGCATACATTAGCTTATTTATCCTTATTTGTTTATTGGTTTTTGAGACAGGGTCTTTTTATGTACTAGAGGCTGGCCTGGAACTTCTGATCCTCCTACCTCTACTTCCAGGTTTCTGGGTATACAAATGTGTACCACCATGTTTGGTTTGTTGATATTCAATACTTCTTTGGATTTCCCAGAAGAGTACTGAAGATTCTTTTCAAAGAATAAAATGGCTTGTTACCTGTCATACCAATAGGTAGAACTAGAAATAGAACCAACTCTTTCTTGTAATACCTTCTCAATTTAGTTACTACATAGTTCACAAAACAACCTAGACCATATCATCCAAAGAGAACTTTGTTGTGTACAAATCTGTGCCAAAAGCCTAGACCATATATCTACGCTTTCAAAGCACTGCTTTGCCTAGTAGAAACTCAAAAAAAGTTTCTAGTAAAATAGAAATTAAGATAATAACAAATAGATAATAACAAATGCAAAAAGGCCTTATCAGTATAATTGAGTCATTATGATGATAAAGAGTAATCCCTTACCCAGGAGGCTGATTCCATGACAGGACAGTGAATATAAATGTCCCTTACTTTGGGATTTTGTATCTTCCTTATGATTAATCACCACCCATAAAATTACACATATAAGTGGAGAGATCAAGACTCAAAAGAGCTCTGAATAATATTAGGTGGTAACTTAAGCTAATAATCAAGTCTTGATTTTTGGATAATGTATGTAGAATGTTAGAGAGGCAAAACAGACCAGGTGTGAGAGTGCATGTCTGCAATCTCGTCACTCGGGAAGTAAAGGCAAGAGGATAGAAGGTTAAAGGCCAGCCTAGGCTGCATGGGATCTTATTAAAAATTACAAAGAAAAATAAGAAAAACTGAAATCATGAAGAGCAGTTGAATTTGTGATTCACTGAAGGTGTGAAACGTAGCAGCTCCAGTTTGTCTCAATTCTTCCAGGCCAGCAAAAAAATAACTCTGTAGCTCATGACAGGTCCCACCAAGGTACAGACTGTCTGCCCTGAGTGAAACATGGATACAGTTGGAACTCGATGCTTCCAGAGAATTGCTGGTCCTTTGATAAAGGATGTTTCCAAGAGTTTTAGAATTAAAAAAAAAAGCAAATGACCACTTTTGACCTACAAAACTCTTGGCAACTTTAAGAGCTTTACTTCTCCTTATAAGTGACCCCACCTTTCCTCTCTGTCATTCAGACTTTACAGTTTAAGACTGGTTTTCCGGCTCTGACTGGGTGAGTAAATGACAACAAATTACTGGCATCTTTTTTGGTCTACAATTTACCCCTTGCTGAACTCTAATGTATAACCAGGAAAGCACAGGGAAGAGATGAAGTTGGGAAAATATCACCATCACAAAGAATCATTATTTGCAGAGAGGTGTTAACAGCTAGCAGCCAAAACCCAGTTGTCCAGTCAAGATGCCTGACCATTTAGAATCTGTAAACCTGGTTCCAAGCAGAAAAATGTCCAGAATCAGTAACCATGCCCTAAAGAGCAAAACTAAAAAAACTGAAGTCAGATGAACAAGGCAGCCTTTCCCTACACTTAGCAGTTTCCTGGTATCTTACCTGGAAGATCCGACAGATATATGGAAAGACTCAATAGCAACCCAAAAGCACAGCAGATAAAACTCAGTGCTTCTGAAGCATGGCTCATAAAAAATAAAATCAGAATGACATTTTATTTTTCTAAATTCAGATGTTATTGTAATTTGAATCTCAATGCTGCCAGCAGAGATTTTTCTTTCCCAGCATGTTTCCAAATATCTACCTCCTGTGAACAAAAAAAAAAAAAAAAAGCATCCAAGCAACAGAAGAGCCAGCCTTTCATCCTGTAGCACCAGTTAAGACTAAATAATCAATCTTGAAACTGCCATATGACAATAGTTGCTAGCATCATGAAAAGTCTAGCATCAAGCCTAAGGACAGATGTTACCTAGAAAACATTTCCTTACACTTGAAACAAAAGAACCCTGAAATAAAAAACATTTAAAAGCATGTCCCAACAGGATTAAGTATCACAGTGAAAATAGAAATAGCTTTGCCATGTACTTCAGGCATGCGGCCCTGTTAAGAAATAATTCATTTCATGCTGGTTTTCTTCTTACATACAGCCTTCACCAATTCCAGTTTTAAGCCCAAACTTTTTGTTTGTTTGTTTGTTTATTGATTTGAAAACATCAGAAAAATATTTCCTTTCAAAATTTAAGGTATTTAGTAAAAGGAAAAAGATTGCAGTGTCAAATATGCATGTCTTTTCATGGTAGCCTTCAATAATTAACATATTTTTCTACAAAACATTATATTCTCCACAATGCAAATGAGGCAAGGCTGATAAAAAGAAAATACACAAACATGTTCTATGAATCATCACATATGAGGTTACATATTGTAATTATGTTCTTCCTTTTAATCTAATTCCTATTACTATAGTAGAATATTCTCAGCATCTATCTTGTGAGGTCATTTTATACAAAAACATGTTAAGAAACTGTTGTACATTCCCTATATAACAGGTACTCATCTTTCTTGCATACTGAGGTTTGATGTAAGTTAGCATTGGATCTCAGTTTCACACAGCTCAAAGTCCTGTCATCATTCTCTTCATGCATTTTTGCCTCACATTCATCCTGTATTAGACTTCTGTGTGAAGCTCTGTCCCTTTCTCATAGGAGGGCTCTCATTTTTGCATTGGGTTATAGTTAGATATTTTCCTGGGAAACTGTTGGTGTTACAGCAAAAAAGTCACACTGTGTACTGCATAGAAATACATCTGCATGGGACTTCAACTCTGCTATCATCTTGCAGCCCTACCATACCTGTGGACCTCCTGAGACTTGACATCTGTTTTCATCTTTTGAAAAACGTTTTCCTCAAACCCTTCTAGAACTGTAGAGGAGAAAAAAAAAAACCCTTTTTTTTGTTGTTGTGTTTACCACTCTCGTAATCCTATGCTTTCAAAATCATCTACCAGTATGCCCTTTCCCTCAAGCCCTATCTTGAAAGAGAACATACTACCAAATACAATTTTAAAATTCTCAATTATGAATCTCTATAAATTCTTTTATGGACATTAGTCAAAGTAATACTTAGAATTTACTCTGTCTACTTCTTGCCAATATGATGATTCGGAATAGAGCAATCAATACAGGGTGACAGGAGGAATCAAGAAACACATGGATTTTCATTTCTGCATGGCTTCCTGTCAAGAGATCCATAAATGATGTAGAGTGCAAAGTCTGACAGCATAGTCTCTCCCCCATGAACCATGACTCTGCTCTTGCTGTACTTTAACTGATCTTAAGCTGATTCCAAAGCCCTTTCCAGTCTCATCATTCAACTTTTAAACCTCAGTAATGACCTCACACTATGGCATACAGTGCCCGACGCTGATTCTAAGTACCTTTTCGAAACTGAGTATCCAGACATATGTCAAAACAAAGCAGATATCTTTGCAAGAAGAAAACCCCAGAGCCTCTAATCAGCACAGAAGCTTGGCTGCATCCAGATTTATCCAATTACCAAGTCAGTTTCTCCTTCAACTGGCTCAATTAATATAACAAAATGCAAAAGGTCATTGATCATTTTGCTGAGGACTAAGAGAAAAATATATCCAGTTTCAGAACACTTTGTTAATATGCAGAGAGCAAGAGAACACGGGTGGAGTCCAGACGCAGAATGTATTGCTGCCCTTTAAAGGATGGCACTAGAATACTAACGGCTAACTGTTTTGTATTCATTAACCAATAATTATTTCCAGAATGGAGTGTTCTGAGAGAGTCTTCCTACCATTAAAAAAAAAATGCAAGAATGACAGCATTTTGCTGGTTTAAAGGACCCTTGTGTCACCTATATTTGGTAAGAATAAGCATTTACCTAATAATACAACGCTGCATTGAGCACTTGCTACGTGTCCGGCTTCTGTACGAAGAACTCCTCCTGCCCTTTTCTGCCACAGATAAGCTGCCTAAGTGTCCTCTTGATTTGAGTTTCTTCAGAGGCCAAAAGCAGTGATTTTATACTACAGGAAAACAAAATTGGTAAAGAAACTGCTCATAAACTAAGATCTCCTGCTATCATGCCTGGAAAACCACTCATTAAACAAAAAGGCAAAAAGTTATCAATAGAAGTTTAATGACAAGTCTATACTTCACGCTTTTAGCATTAACAAAGCTTTCCCACACTTGAAATTGAAGTGGAATGTCTAAATCCAGATGTGGCTCGTCTGTTCCTGGGAGCCAAACACAAACTTGAAAAACCTACCTTCCAGTCCCCCCTATTTCTTTTATATATATATAGTTTAATGTATTTTAATAGCAAACTTACAGGAACAGCACAGAAGCCAGACAACATTAAAAACATGTACTTGCATGTAGGACAACTTAGTTAGAAAAGTACAGTGAATGGATGGAATCTACTGTATGATAAAAATGCTACAAACACCATTTAGTTGTGCCGTCAATAAGAAATTTACTTATTTTTTTTTAAATCCAAATGCTGGCATTGTCCATGAAATTTTAACAGGTTTATTTATAATCGTTATAAAGTTGAACTGTTGAAATGTGTTCACTGAAACACTTTGCTTGCATTAATGCTTTACGTCTTGCATTTATATTTAAAATTCACACACAAATGAAAATGGAAAAACTGCCAATACCTGATTTCTGTCCCCTATTTTTCCACTCGCAATCATATACTTAGGTACCTTTTGACCCCATGGAAAAAAATATCTAACATTCAGAACTACTGATAACAGGAAGAAGAGGAAAAAAAAAATTTTTTTTTTTTTTTTTTTTTTTTTTGAGAATGAAATGTTTCCCCTCATAGTGGACTCTTAGGCAAGTTCTCCGCGTATGCGATGTGCTAGCTGGGTATCTTTTGGCATAATAGTTACACGTTTGGCATGGATAGCACACAGGTTGGTATCTTCAAAAGGCCAACCAGATAGGCCTCGCTTGCCTCCTGCAAAGCACCAATAGCTGCACTCTGGAAGCGCAGATCTCTTTTGAAGTCCTGAGCAATTTCTCGCACCAGACGCTGGAAGGGGAGCTTGCGAATGAGAAGTTCAGTGGACTTCTGATAGTGTCTGATTTCACGGAGTGCCGCAGTGCCTGGCCTGGGAGGATGAGGTGTCCTCACCCCTCCTGTAGAGGGCGCAGTCTTGCGAGCGGCTTTTGTAGCCAGTTGTTTTCCTGGGTGCTTTACCACCGGTGGATTTGCGGGCAGGCTTTGTACGAGCCATCGTAAGGGCACCTCCTTACTTAGCCCCTTTCTCCTTCAGCTGGAGCTCGCCAAGCGAGAGACATTAGAGGGCTGGCTTCAGAGAGCACAGGTGTTGCGGCGATGGCTCCGAACACCCCCACACCCCTACCTATTTCTTTTATTGCAGTCACTCATCAGTGCAAAAGGCAATGTGGTCGTTTGTGTCCTGAGAGCAGAAAGTACCATGACACACAGACTTATTTTTCCTTTTTCAAGACAGGGTTTCTGTGTAGCCTTGGCTGTCCTGGACTTGCTCTGTACACCATGGTGGCCTCGAACTCACAGTGATATGCCTGCCTGTGCCTCCCTGAGTTCTAGAATTGCAGGTGCACTACACAAAAATATTTTTGTTTTGTTTTGTTTTGTTTTGTTTTGTTTTGTTTTGGTGAATCATTTGCAGGACCAAAGTTCAGATATTTTTCTGAATCAGTACAAGAATTCCAACTAAATATCCTAGGGAACAGAGGTATGAATCAAACTCTTATGACTTCCTAGGCAGACTAACAAGCTGATTTCTGACAATTAATTAAAATGTCTTCAGGTCCCATGAAATCAGAACCTAATAAATGATTTGAAATTAATTGGGTTGTATCCTAAGAAATGTGAGTTTCCATTACTTTACGTGATTATTTTTGCAATTCAATTCTCTTGTTTGCTTATTTCCCTAGGAAGTAGATTGATGTGAAGGACTCCTGTCTGCTTTGTGACAACTTTATTTTCCTTAATCAGGACTCTAAATGCAAGATTCTAATGTGAGGCCAAAAGACACGGTAGGGAGGGGTAGATTCCAAGGTTACTAGTGATGTCTGATAACAGTATCATCCTCTCCAGATAATTCACAAACAGTATCAATAGCAATAGCAAGAACATGCCTTAGCTCAATAAATACATTAAATTCATCATTGCCTGGAAAGAAAATAAGAACTAGAATCAAGAGTGTTGGTTCAATGGCCACTTTGTAGTCTACATGTAGCATGCTCCTTTTCTCAGCTTCTATGAGATTGATTCCCATTTCCTGATCAACAAAATGGAAACACTAACACTTCTTCCACAGATCGCAGTGGGTACTAGGGCAGATGCTCTAGGCACATGAAAGAATTTTGTTAACTCCAAAGCCCTCAGTAATTAAGGACTCCTAGAATACTCTTAGATTCTGAAGTTTAATTTAAATTTTTTTTTGTTTAAATTGGGTGTGTGTGGGTGTGTGTGTGCGCACGCGTGCACACGCATGCTTTCTGTTGACCTCTTAAATGTGGTTAAAATCCAAACCTGGAAACAACCCAGATGTCCATTAACAGAGGAGTGGATACAGAAACTGTGGTACTTTTACACAATGGAATACTACTCAGCAATTAAAAACGAGGAAATCATGAAATTTTCAGGCAAATGGTGGGATCTAGAAAAGATCATTGTCAGTGAGGTATCCCAGGAGCAGAAAGACACACATGATATATATTCACTCATATAGTCCTGTAAGATAGGATAAACATACTGAAATCTGTACACCTAAAGAAGATAAACAAGAAAGAGGGCCCAGGGTAAGATGATCAATCCTCACTTAGAAAGACAAATGGGATGGGCATTGGATATAGGAGAAAACAAGTAACAGGACAGAAGCCTACCACAGAGGGCCTCTGAAAGACTCTACCTAGCAGTGTATCAAAGCAGATACTAAGACTCATAATCAAACCTTTGGCAGAGTGCAAGGAATCATAGGAAAGAAGGGGGAGTTTGTATGACGTGGAAAGGATAGGAGCGCCACAAGGACCAAATATATCTGGGCACAGGGGTCTTTTTTAAGACTGACACTCCACCAAGGACCATGTATGGATACAACCTAGAACCTCTGCATGGATGTAGCCCATGGTAGCTCAGTATCCAAGTGGGTACCCTAATAAGGGGAACAGGGACTGTTTCTGACATGAACTCAATGGTGGGCTCTTTGACCTCCTCCCCTGCCCCCAGGAGGAGCAGTCCACAGAGGAGGACTTTGCAGCCAGTCCTGAAGATACCTGATAAACCAGTATCAGATGTAAGGGGAGGAGGTCATCCTCCGGGGCAGGGAGGAGATGAGGGAGGGAGGGTGGGATTGGGAGGGAAAGAGGGAACAGGATACAGCAGGGATACAAAGTGAACAAACTGTAACTAATATTTAAAAAAATTGGAAAAAGGAAAAAGAAAAGAAAATCATCAGTCAAATTCAAGTTAGGGCTTTTTTTTTTTTTTTAAAGAAAATATGTTATATACTCCTCAAAACTCTCATGGCTGCATGTAAAAGGAAAGGCAAGAAAACCTCACAGCCAGAGGCACTTAAGTAAATACAATTAATTAAACATAATATGATACGCTAGATAGAATATTAGAACAAGAAAGAAAACACATGGGGAGGCAATTAATAAAAGTTCAATAAGTCAACATTGATTTATTATCCATGATGAGTGAGCACACAAAGGTAAAGGGTCAGCAATAGAGACACATTTGTGTGGAGTATGTAGCAACTCTTTGCATTGTCTTTGCAATTTTAAATAATCAGCATTACAAAAACAAAAAGAAAGTGACATGCAAATGTTAGCTAATTGCTTGATGTACTATAATAACAGAAATTTCTAAAGGATAGACTACCTCAATTAGCCTTATTTTTCAAAGGAAACACATGCTATGGGATTATTTCCTCCAGAAACTATAATTGTAGCTCTAATGTTAATGGTCAGATAGAACATATTAAATTCACATGACAGAAAATTTCTGGATAAAATTTTTACCCAAGCGCTTTAAGAATGTGTTTTAAAACATGAATTCGAAATTTCTCATGCGGACTATTTAATTCTTCTTTCATGTATTTAAATACAGTAAAGAGTGAAAGGACTAAAGAAATGGCTCAGTTACTAAAGTATTTTCTGTACGAGCCTACAGGCATAGATTCACATTCCCAGCTTTTCAAAAAAGCCAGATGCTTCGGTCTGCTTCCAGTGCTATGGAAACAGAGGCAGGAGGATTTCTGGCTTTCATTGGCCAGTCAATCTAGCCAATCAATGAGGTCCAGGTTCATTGTAACATGTTGTTCCAAAGAAATAAGGTGGAAAGAGATTAAAGCACTATCATGGGTCTCTGACCTACGCAACACAAAGGAGAGGACCCCTGATGGATGACAGAGACCTGTCAAATCTAGGGCCTACCTGCTCATTTCCATTGTCTCTGCTAGCATTGTCTCTCTTTAAATGCTGTGCTCTAATCCTGGTTTTTATAATTTCCTTTGCTCATCATTAATATACTCAGAATCTGCCTGTTTCCATGTTGACTAAAATGCCTCCACAGAGTTGGCATTTTCAGAGCTTGACTCTACCTGCAGCTGTAACTCCTTTGGCAGTGTGTCTCTCTTTCTGTCCTAAAAACAGAGCGCATGGAGTGTGACATGTCTTTGTCCTCAAACAATGGGCTTTTGAAACGCTTCCCATCACTTGCTAGGGACAAGCTATTTCTACTTCTGTTAAACAGCTGGAACTTGTGCACTATAGTCTGCTCACTTCATCCACGTTGTCAAACACCAAATCTCAACAGGACCACTCTTTCCAACTCACTTCACCTTAATATTGAAAGAGGGGTACCGTTCACTTTCAGGACATCTACAAAGTGTGGGCCGAGGAAGACGAATTCTCTCAAATACAATGTGAGGCCAAAACTTGTTAACTTTAAATTTTAAATTTAAAGAAAATTAATTAATTATTATCTCTGTATAAAAGATAATCTCTGCTAAATTATACACATTCATCATGTTGTTGAAATGCTATAATCTCTCTCTCTTGGTTTTCAGACACAGAGTTTCTCTGGTAATAGCTTTGGCTGTTCTGAAACTCACTCTGAAGAGAAGGCTGGCTTGGAACTCACAGAAATCTGCCTGCCTCTGCTTCCAGAGTTCTAGGATTAAAGGCATGCACCACGATAGCACAGCTACAATGATCTCTTTATAACCCCCTTAATGAGATGTTAAAATTTCACAGTGGTTTAGCATTTCTAAATCCCATTCCACTTATGATTTTAATTCCTTAATAATTCTGTGAAGTAAAGAAAACACAACCAGGCAGTTCTGCAGATGTCCAAATGGAATAATAAATTGATTAAGGTCTTAAAACCACTTATAGAATGAAAGCCAGATGACCTTACTGTAAGTCCAAAGATAGCGATGCCATATCTCACTGAGCACCAAGGTAAGAAGAGTGTGCTAAATGATGCCTTTGCTATCCTTCCTCCTGGATGATCTTAGATATTGACCACTTGTTAACCATTTTCCTACCTCTGGTGCCTTTTTTGTACTTCAGAATTGTTCAGCTCTGAATAGCTTTTTTTTCTCTGTACCTCCCTTCTTTTAAAGTAAAAGAAAGCCAAGCTGTGGCAAGAGTAAAATGTTTACCTTCAGGCTGACGGGAGTTCCAGTCCTAAGCTAAGGTTTGGCAGCTTCCACCAACACTCTGAGTGCCTCAGTTCTCTAATCTGAGCAGTGGCAGATTCAGCACTCACTCTGTAGGGTTTTAACTGTTGCAGCTGTGATAAAAAACAAAGTGCAACATTAGTATGGTCTCTCGTGTAGAATAGACTGCACAGCATCTGCAGTTTTGCTGTATCTTTTTCACACAATTATGTTACCGTATTTGACGCTGGAAGGTACTATTGTCCCATTTTACAGATGGTCTGTGCAAAAGGCTAGAATAATATCCTACAACTAAGATGAAATTTGAACGATGTCTCCTAACGCTTTTCACAGACACCCTTGGGGGCCTGAGATAAGTGCTTTAGCTGGACTGACTCCAGCCACTACTGAAGTGGGTGGCTCTTGCCTGCTTCTCACTCCAGGTACTCTTTGTCAGTATGCTTTCATCAGTGAAGTTCTGGTAAAGGTCCCAGTAGTTCCTACCATAGGAAGTCCTGGAAATACATAGGTTTTTGAATCTTTAAATGTGTCCTTCAAAAAATAGCGGCAGGCAGATGTCCTTTGGGACAGATAATTCTGAAATACAGAATTTAAGTCCAGTTGCCCAAGCAAAAGCCATCTCAATCAAAGTCTGATTTTGTTCCTTCTTTGTGTGTCATATTCTCCTCTACTCCCCCAATCCTGCTTTCTGGGTTCAACTTCTAAATAAACAGCATGACTGAAAGTCAGTCTTAGACTACATCTGGGAAAGAGAGACTCGGGGTGGGAAAGGGGGCAGTTGGGTTATCTTGCTTGTTTCTATTGGTGTTTGGACTGCATTTCTCTCTGTTTCTCCATAGGTCACCAAGATGCTGGCAGTGGTTGTAATTCTGTTTGCTCTTTTATGGATGCCCTACAGGACTCTTGTGGTTGTCAACTCATTTCTCTCCAGCCCTTTCCAGGAAAATTGGTTCTTGCTCTTTTGCAGAATTTGCATTTATCTCAACAGTGCCATCAACCCAGTGATTTACAACCTCATGTCTCAGAAATTCCGTGCAGCCTTCCGAAAGCTCTGCAATTGCAAGCAAAAGCCCACAGAGAAACCTGCTAACTACAGTGTGGCCCTAAATTACAGCGTCATCAAGGAGTCAGATCGGTTCAGCACAGAGCTGGATGACATCACTGTCACAGACACTTATGTGTCAACCACAAAAGTGTCATTTGATGACACCTGCTTGGCTTCTGAGGTAACCTTTAGCTAGAGATGATTCATGAATGAAAAGAAAATGAATCACAGTCTATGTTTCGTCTGTGCTATTATCCATGAGAGAGAAAACAGCCAATATTTACACTGGAGACATAGCAGGCAGGCCTGGCTTTGCTCTTAGGAATCTTGGCCCTGCATACTTTAACCCATGACAGTGTTTCTTTCACTTTCCTTCTATTGAAACTAGAATCAAAAAAATAGGATCTAACTCTGAAGGGGATAAATGTTGGAAACTAAAAGGCTGTTTGCTTTCATTTAATGTGGGAAATCACTCTCTTTACTGGAGTAAGGATGTTTCCATAAAATCTAGATATCAGTTTAAATTCCTCACCACAACCTTATTAAATGTGACTTCACACACACACACTCCAAATATCTATACATTTGGTAACTTGACAACATGCAATTTTTAAATGATTTAATATTTCATTTAACAAAATACAGTGCTATTTCATGAATACCTGTACTACATAAAAAAACAACACAAATTAGAAACTCAAAATGCCCCCAGATTATAGAGACATGTGGATTTGATTTTGAAGCAAAGCTAAATTGTATCAGCTCTTCAGGCTTCCTAAATAGTGGTTGGTGTAAAGATGTATCCATTTTAAATAGCTGTGAAGATACCAGTTAATATATAATGAATATTCAAATGTATAGCAAGTACCAGGCTGAGTATTTAAAACATAGTTTCACCTTTTCCTCAAAACCTTTAAGGTTGAAATTCCCTTTGAACATCCTTGTGCATAAACTACTGAGCCAAATCAAGTAAATCTTCCAACTAAACCAAACAAGTCTGAAATGGTTTGTGGGATTTAGTTATTTTTTGAAATCAGCCAAATTCTGGCTATTTTGACTCAAGGTAAAGGTGCTCCAGTCCATACTGGACCTTAACTTGCCTGCAATTGTCTTTCATTGCTCCCTCTTGTCATTTTCCAAATTTGTTTTACTTCAAGTACTCATGATATTTTGCTTACAGATTCTAAATCAAAGCACCACAAGTCTGCTGACTAGTTTGAAACTGATTTCATCCTATTATCGCTATCTCATCTTTACAGTTTGAACTTTGACCTAGTGTTCCAGTTATTATTAGACAGGTATGAATATGCATCTACCCAGGAGACTTACAGGTCTTACTTTAATCCTCTTCAAATAACTCACCTACTGGGATATAGGCAATCAGATATTAAGGAATATAAATTGGCCTTGGTGATAGCTTCATGTTCATTAAATTTTAATAGTTGGTCAAAAGCCATATTTTAAATGCCCTGTAAAACTGACACACTCTAACCTCTATCTTTAGTTCATGGATTTTCTTTGAAACTTAATTGATAATGATAATTAACCCTTCATATCCTTTTAATAAAGAATATATTGACTTCATGGATTTCCAGTCAAACTGGACTCATTCTAGGTATGCTTGTATGGAATTTTTCTTCATTTACTCCAGGAAGACATTTCTTATTCCTGCTACCATATCAGCAAAACAATGTAACAAATTATTTACAGAAAGTACCAGAAGTCTTTCTCCATTACACTAAACAATCTATTTTAATTTAATTTCTCGTTCTGCATTA
This sequence comes from Psammomys obesus, assembly GCF_907164565.1. Classification (NCBI taxonomy): domain Eukaryota; kingdom Metazoa; phylum Chordata; class Mammalia; order Rodentia; family Muridae; genus Psammomys; species Psammomys obesus. Next base: position 33,301,826 of record NW_026596079.1, on the reverse strand, counting down.
ATTATTATTATTGGAGTAATATAGATAGGGCACTAGTATGATCCAACCTCAAATCACATTAAGTAGGTGTTTAGGTACAAACGAACACATACCCATAGGTGCATAAATATATGTACAAAGACAATTAGCATATATTAGACCTCCTACATTAAGAAAAGGGAATAATATCATTGAACATCAGCTGTGTCCTGGACATACTGATGGATACTTAAGCACCATTATCTCCATTACCATGTCTTGACAAGTATCATGGTACTTTCCTAAACAGTGTGACCACTAAAGAGAGAAAACAAGTTTCTTTTGTACAGTTGACAGTTAAATTCTTGGTATCCGGTAGTCATAGGAGCACACACATGCACACATGCATGCACACACGAATGACAGTGTCAGATATTGAACACAGCATGCTTTACATAATATACAAGACAAAATGCACTTTCTTGATCTTTGTAAGTTTCATGTATAGGCTCAGTTTTCCCCTTTTAATTTTTGAAAAGTTATTTGTTAGTCTTGCTTTTTGACCACATGAAAAATTGAGAAGAATACAATTCATATTGTTTCAAAAGGAAATGACATTATAAAATCAAATGTTCCTGTGCAAAGTCAAACAGATAGCTGGATTTACACAAAGGATATATAAATTTCTAAAGTATTCAGTATCCTGCTACATTAACTCATAAATATCTCCATTGATAATCAAAACCATATATCATCAAATGGAAAATAAAAGACTAAATTAAAATCTGCTGGTGTAGTGAAGCAATCTTATTAAGAGACTCCCTTAATAAGCCTCCTAGAGCTGTTATATCACTTCCAATTCTATTAATTGCTAAGGGACTTTGAGTGAGGCTACACACCTGAGGAAAGTGGGCAAAGGTGAATGAATAACACAAGCCAACATAGATTCCTCTTCGGGTTTCTTCCTTGACAGGATTATTACACTTTTAAAGTTTGACACAGATCACAACTATTCTACATCCTGAAGATAAATAGAAAAAGTCAAATTCTATAAGCATTGTGAAGTAGATGAAATGCGCGGAACTATGCCCACACCTTGAAAATCTACAAAAAGTGATTGTTAGTTTATGCTAAGTGGTTAGTAAATTCATGTAAAAGATGCTGTAGCAAAATCAAACTAGGTTTTAAGTGGAGAGTGGAGTTTATGCAGAGTACATGTCTTAGGAAAGCAAGGGCTACACTGTTCTGCTCACTCCTTTGAAAAAGTAAACCCCAAGTGCTGCCATTCCAAAGTACTTTAAATCGGTAAAAATTATAAGACGAAAAAATTAACTTTTAAGTGGAAAATAATTTTAATTATTAACCATTAATTCTATACATTTTACAAGTAACATATTCAATATTGTTAATATTGTTTTAATTTCATTCAAATCTTAGAAATGCTGTAATGTTGTATTCAAAGTAAAAAACAAACAAAACAAAACAAAAAAACAAAAAAAACGTATGTGAGTGAGAAAACACTCAGGTCTGCCCCAAGTTGAAGAGACACATTCCAAATGTTTGATCGACGTTTGGCCAGCAGGGTGCAAGCGTGAGACTGCGGCAATGCATTTTGGAATTCCTCAGCTGGTAAAGAACAAGTATCCACCCACGCCAACACTGGACAGAGCGATCATTGCGTGTTCTCCTAGCACACACCATGAAGCCTTGAGAAACTTCTATTAATGATGTTCTCTCTCTTTCCCTCCTCTCAAATGCTCATCTGTGCGCAAGCATCGCTTTGCTTAGAGTTGCAGAACTCCACTAACTTCCCCAAAGAGTAAACGTGGACCTCGAGTATCTTAAGAGAAAGTACAAATGTTCTCTTGAATGTATTATGTATGGAAAAATATTACACAAATTTTAATTTTTATAAAAATCTTTATTAAATAATAGAAAACTGATCTGTTGCATCTTAAATTTCTATTTAGCTTTGTCGTGATATATAAAGTAGGAATGGTATAGATTCGATTTGTTTAATATAGCTTTTTTCTCAGACAATAAAGTAGAGGCTTGACATTTCATAAGCTTCAGTGAGAAACCAGAAACAGAACATTAAATATATGTAAAATCATTGCCAACATTTTGTGAGAGAAATAAGAGTCTTTCTATTTTTACAAAACTTACAACCAAATTAAAAAAAAAAAAAAAGCAGACCTACGTAATATAACCTCAAGTTGCAATTCTTAGGCAATGTTGAGAATACAAATTAGAGTCATAAAAAATACAGTATAAAGAAGTTTTTAATAGTCAACCTGAAAATGCCTAAGATGACTATATAAATAAGGATTATTTATATAGTTTATTTTAATGAACTATGATTAAAAATAACTAATTTAACTCTTGTTTTTACTTACCACAGAAATAACGAAGGCCATCGGACCCTGTAATGCTTTCCTTGTATGTTTATTACATAAACATGATCTCAAGTCTTTCAGCAGCTGATGTCACCCAAGAAAGTTGCACACTGGGAAACAGTTCACTATTAAGATTTTCAGCAACAAATGGACTACACGACACGACTGACAAGTTTAATCTATATCATTCTTAATTCAACACCCAAATAATCCTCTTTGACAAGAGTAATCATGGATGTATTCAATGCTGTCAGATCAAACAAGATGTAAATAGCGTTCTTTTATACCAAGCAAATTCATGCTAACCAGGTAGAATGTGATTAAGTGATATTTTAAGAATTATATCTAGAAAAGTGGAAAAGGCTGGAATAGGTAATACCAGTTAAGACAGTACATTGTCCAAAACTATCAAATCTGGATGTGGACTAGAAAAGAATTTAGTGGCCAATAAAATATATTAGTCACATCATGACTGCAAGCCATAGGCTCTGAGATGGAATGATGGAAATGTGAAGGATAATGACATTGATGCTAAGTTATGCTAATGGGATAACCAGTAGTATTAGCAAGCATTCCTGAAAGCCTATAAGTGACTCTTTCCTTCCTTACAGAAGAATAGACCCAGTTCTTGTGCATGTATGGTCATAACAAACAGGAGCACATATGAACTTCCTCAATAACATCTTGGACTGGCTTTAATAAAGGTGAAACCTTTCCAGGAAAAAAAAAAAAAGAATACAGTATAACTCAGAATAAGATGGTACCAACTGACCAAAAGTCTTCATTCAGAAGTCAGTAATAACATCCTGATACCGAAATGGTACAATAAGGAATCAAACACTTAATTCCTAGCCATGAGTACTACCACTCCTGTTTTGATATACATAAAAATTACTGGAGAGTTTATCCTAATATGTGCTTTGTTTGTCTCTGTCTTAAGAAATTGTCATTTGTTGTATTTCTCTGAACACACCCTGAAAACCACTTTATTCTGAGCTTCTACATATATGCTTCAAATGATGCCTGATTTTCCCATAGATTTATCTTTACAGTTACATAGCTTGTTTGTAGTTTGTTTTTATTGACTTAAACAATTCTCTTGGCTCATTAGGGTATACTATTTTGTGTCATATGACTCTCACAACTGTCCCTTGTGTATATATTAGGAGTGCAAACTTCAACAGCACTCACATCTCTCACCTATCATGATCACTTATCATGATCAAGATTATTATACTGTATGTATGTTCAGAAAATGACAACATATTATCACTGAAATGTGAAGAAAGTGTGCAGAGTGCGTGGTAGAAAGACAACTTACATGATTTCGGACTACAAACATTAGAATTCCCCATGGGAAAAGAATCTGGAACTCCTAGAGTCATTGGAACAACTTGGTAGAGAAGCTTGGGTTTTCTTTAAGAGTAGACTTTGTTTAGATAGTTAAGAAAAGACAATCCATATAAGCGAAGCAGTGAGTAAGTGTGGGATAAAAAGAAACAGCTCAAGCTGTTAAGATTATGTGTCCAGTGCATTATGATTCATCAGGGATTAGTTAAGGCAAGCAGCTGGTAGAAAGGAAAGGAAAGGAAAGTTAAAGTACTTCCCCATGCTTATATTTAGTGAGAAAATGTTCTCTCCGACACAGGAGGTAGATATGTATATAAGTAAGCTATTGTATATTTTCTAAACATTGTCAATTTCATTTATTATCTACAGAAAATATAGTATACTATTTGTCTCCTAAGTGTTATAATTCTGAAAGTATTCTTAAAGTCATAATTTTCCAAGTAAAAATTATATTGTATACGTGAATATTTTTTCTATATTATATTGTCATCATATAGAGAAATATTTATGTATGTATATATGATTCCGAGGCCCTCAATAGGCATGAAGTTATCCAGTTATGCTAAACATGGATCAAACTAGCTCATAAGCCCTTCATGAACTAAGCATCCATATTAAATGTGAAACTGAAAAGCAGCGAATAGCTTCTAACTCCCTGGACCTGCTGATTTGCATGTTGCTTACATCATGCTGTCGAATGTTTTGGTTTCTTATAACACGCCTCTAAATGTTCTGGTTTCCTTTACCAGTTGTAGAGCACTGCATGCTGACTTATCTCATCAACTGGAAATTAACCATAATGTCCATGTGGACAAAGATTCTGACATCTTATCAACTGGAAATTAACCATTATGTCCATGTGGAAAAAGAGTCTGCTTTAAGAAAGCGCAGTATTATATGTACTTTCTATAGTGAAAACTGTTTCTGTATGTGTATGTATGAGCAATAAAGTATCAAACTGAAAGATCTAGATCCTTTGGGTTTTTTTTTTTCTCTTTTTTTTCTTTTCCTTTCCATTTTTTCTTTTTTGAACTTATCCTATTTTGGTATAGATTGATTCTATGCCTTTTGCTCCAAACATTTTATTTTGATACATTTTTATCTCATATGTACTATTGAGCTTTTTCAGATAATTACAAGTAATATGCAAATAGATACTTTTTAATTTTAATAAGAAATGTAATAACTAATTAAAATTAAAAATGACTAATTTGTCATGTTATCCATGATTACACTGACATTAATGAGTCCATTTAATGTTAATATTAGATGAGGCAAAATCACAGTTATTAACAAGTAGTTAAAATTTGGGAAACCGTTTGGAGTGATTGCTTCAAATTTATTTAATTGTCAAATTTTCAGCAACAGCAAAGTATACTCAAATATTTGTGTGTAAAACAGAAAATTATGATACTCTTTCAATTCCAAATAATCTGAAATGTGGCTGTAACTGGTGAAACAAATTTTCCCACAGCCTAGGCCATGCCACTAGCAAACAGATAAACATATTTTGGCATATAAAATCAATTTCATGCTTAAGTAAATCTCAGCTTTGTTAACATGACCACATTCTTTCAAACCAAACACAGAGATTTAGTGTGTATGTGTGTGTGTGTACTTGAAGCATTATAATTTTCAAAGGGCAAGAAAAGATTCATTTAAATACCTCAAGATTATCAACCACTAATACCATACAAATATTGTTCTTATATTGTAACACATCACAGCTTGTTTTCTATAAGTTTTCATTTCTCTAAGATAATTAACTTCATGAGATTTTCCCAAATGACCTTTTTTTAGACTTCCTGAAAATGACAATAAAAAGTGATGAAAACACATTTTTACTCAGCAAGTTTAGCCAAGTGAAGCAATTTGCTCAGCAGCTGGGAAATAGTGGACCTTTCAAGAATCCTTGGTAGTGGATGAGAATTAATGGATTTATTTTTCAAAGAAGTTTTAATGAAGATGAAACTTTGCATATGACACATCCCAACTATAGTTCAGCTTCCCCACAGAAACCAAGAGGCCTTAGGACTACTCAATTTCAAACAGCATTTACTTATTCTCAGTAACCTTAAAATAACTAAGCTTCCCAATTTAATTATATGTCCTCTGACATGAAAGTTATTTGGCTTTCCCATCCTTTTTCTCAAAATGCCCTTTCTGCTGACACTATGGTGGTAAAAGGTGACATTTATTATGCCGTTGAGAATCTGTAATTACCAGTGGTGGCAGCATCTCGTGGTGCCTTATTCCTCACTGCATTATGATTCAGTGATTTCATCACAGCTATGGTAGACAGGTCCACACACACTGCAGTTCTTCACAGTCCCGAAAAGTGAAGGGACAGCCTCTTTACCCAACGCTTTAGTCATAGCTATGGAGTGGTTACAGATAATCAAGAATTTCAAGGCAGTTAAGACACCTGGGGAAAGCAATCAAATAGAGTATATGAAATACAGTGGTAAAAAGCACTCACCTCTGGTGAAATGTTTCTGAGGTGTCTTTGCATGGCTGAGCTTCCAATGTCCATATTGGAAACAGCCCCAAACACTCTTTCTCTTTTCTGACTGCCCAAAGTCCTTCACCTCTTTTTTCTGAAGAACATCCAACATGAACCATCTGCATCAAATCTTCCTTTCATAATCTGCTTTATGGTACCATCAACCATCAATCTTATAATAATTTGTTTTAAATTTAACTTGATCTCTTCACTACTCTAATGTAGCCTATGAATATTTAGTTCTCGGAGACTGTAATCTTCATCTAAAATGAAATCAGAAAAACATAGTTTATGGGTGAACTGGATGGGTTGAATTTTACTTAAAAGAAGTCTTAAGGTACCTGGCCACAGTATGTATGTGTTTTTCAGTGGAATGTCAGGAATTAGGTAACACTCTGAAATCAATCAACTTTCACTCAAATGAGATATTTATTTGGGCTATGCCTCACTACCTAAGAAATTTTCTTGAAAACATAAAGCATGATAATAATAATAACAACAACAACATTATTTTACCTAAATTATTTCTGGTTTGGAATAATGGTAATAATTGAAACTACTTTGCACATCTAAAATTATCCAAAGATATGCTTGCTAAAAGACAAGCAAGTAGAGATATTAGCAATGGGTGTCCATTTGGTTCTGTCTGGAATGTTCCCCTCTGTGTTACAAAATGATTTTAGCATCAAGATAAATGTTTTTTTTAAACATTAGCCAAATGACAAAATTATGCAAACCTTCTTTTAAAATCACTAACTGTTCCTAACTGTCCAATACAATTTAAGTGCTGCAGGGCAGAATCTCTGTGAATGGACTGCACTTCAGTCAGTTGACTCTGTATTTTCTTATGTAGCCGCATAAGCCAGAAAAAAAAGTCCAAAATAAAAATATTCCCTCTCTCTCATAGAATTTTCAGAAGTATAAAATAAAATTAAATAAAAGGAATATAGTTTTTCCCTTTATACCCATCAGTCAACATACATGCTACATCCTTTAGATGCCCTTGGAAATTTTCATGTTATTAGAAGCTGGAAATTACCTAAAATAAGTGTATAAAGACTCTCATTTTGCCATTTTATTCTTATAAAATTCCTCACTGATAATTAAAAAGAGATGTTTTAATTTTTCCTCATTCTCCAGACCTTACATTGTTAATTTATTAATTGTGGTAATTTAAGTTTTATGGAACACTAGCTTTCATTACTAAACAAAATAAAATAAAACAAAACCCAAAAGATTTGGCAATAGCAACAAACACAGTATTTAAATCCTGTTTCTTATTATTGAACAGAGTTGTACAGAAATATCTAGAAATGTTAACCCTAACAGGGTAGATGAAAGCAAAAAAAAGTAAGAATTACTTTAGAAACAAGAATCAGTGAAAATGCTTCCAAATCATGTATTCCGTCTTGGATTTATGGAATAAGAGGAAGAGTTTTAGCATTCAGTATTAGTCTTTCACGTTACTCGCAATCAATCATTTTCTCTAGGATGAATCCCATTCACCACCGAAATACTTCAGATGACTGAAAGTATCAACACCTTCACTTATAATGCCAAACACATTCTCCTTAATGTAAAGCTGTTAAAAAAATAACAATTTTTCTTTGTTTTTTTGTAACAATATTGCAATCTTTTATTCCACGTCTATGAAATTTAGTTATTTTATGATTTTTAAGTTAGCATATAAAATAAATTTCTTCACTATGAAATTTTCATACATTTGTTTCATGATCATCATCTAGTTCTAATGCCCTAATAATTTTTTTCTCTTTTTTTTAATTTTATTTTTTTCTTATCAGTTACATTTTATTAACTCTGTATCCCAGCCGTATCCCACTCCCTCATTCCCTCCCAATCCCACCCTCCCTCCCTCATCTCTACCGTGCCCCTTTCCAAGTCCACTGATAGGGGGACCTCCCCCCCATTCATCTGATCCTGTTTTATCAGGTATCTTCAGGAATGGCTGCAAAGTCCTCCTCTGTGGCCTAACAGGACTGCTCCTCCCTTGGTGGGTGGGGAGGTTAAAGAGCCAGTCATTGAGTTCCTGTTAGAAATAGTCCTTGTTCCCCTTACTATGGGAAACCAATTGGTTACTGAGCTACCACAGGCTACATCTGAGGCAGAGGTTCTAGGTTATATCCATACATGGTCCTTGGTTGAATGTCAGTCTCAGAAAAGACCCTGTGCCCAGATATCTTTGGTCCTTGTGGAGTTCCTATCCTTTCCCCATCATACTAACTCCCCTTCTTTCATATGATTCCCTGTACTCTGCCGAAGGTTTGGTCATGAGTCTTTGTATCTGCTTTGAAAACACTGCTAGTAAGAGTCTTTCAGATGCGCTCAGTAGACTCCTGTCATACATTCAATGCACATCCCATCTGTCTTTCTAAACGAGGATTGATCATCTTACACCATGTCCGCTCTCTTGATTATCTTTTTTAGGTGTATAGATTTCATTATGTTTGTCATATCTTATAGGTCTATATAAGTGAGTATATACAGTGTTTGTCTTTCTCCTTCTGGGATATTTCACTCAGAATAATCTTTTCCATTTGCCTGCAAATTTCATGATTTCCTCATTTTTGATTGCTGAGTAGTATTCCATTATATAAAAATACCACAATTTCTGTACCCATTCCTCCGTTGATGGAGATCTGGGTTGTTTCCAGGTTCTGGCTATTACAAATAAAGCTGCTATAAACATGGTAGAGCAAATATCCCTTTTGTGTACTTGAACAAAGTTTGTGTATATACCTAGCAGTGGTATAGTTGGGTCTTGAGGAAGCACTATTCCTAATTGTCTTAGAAAGCGCCAGATAGATTTCCAGAGTGGTTGTATCAGTTTACATTCCCAACAGCTGTGGAGGAGGGTTCCCCTTTCTCCACAACCTCTCCAGCATGTGTTGTCACTTGAGTTTTTCATCTTGGCCATTCTGATGAGTGTAAGGTGAAATCTCAGGGTCATTTTGATTTGCATTTCCCTGATGGGTGTAAGGTGAAATCTCAGGGTCATTTTGATTTGCATTTCCCTGATGGCTAATGAGGTTGAGCATTTCTTTAAGTGTTTCTCTGCCATTCGATATTCCTCTGTCGAGAATTCTCTGTTTAGCTCTAGAACAATTTTTCTATAGACAGATGGTAAGCTACCACTCAGGAGTTGCTGAGCTTTCTGACCTATTGATCACCTGTGAGCTATAGCTCTTAGTTCTTCCTATATTTGCCAACATGAGATGGCAATGAAGATGGTTACTATGAATTGCTATACCTTATTTTTTATATCAGTTACATACGTTTTTAGAAGTTTATTTATTTATTCATTTTTATTCACTTTACATCCCAATCATAGCCTCTTCCCTGTTCTCCTCCTTGTCCCACCATCTTTCTCTCTTCCCCAAATCCCCGTTTTCCTCCCCCTCCGAATAGGAGAACCTCTCCACCACCTACCCATCCCAGCACAACGCATCCTTTACCAAGGTGGCCTGGCAAGGCAGCCCAGCTAGGGGAAAGTGATCAAAAAACATACAAAAGAGTCCTTGACAGAGACAACCACCATTTCCATTACTAGGGAAACCACATGAAGACGAAGCTGTCCATCCTCTATGCATCCTAGGGCCTAGGACCAGTCAATACATGGTCCTTGGTTGGCATTTCAGTTTCTGCAAGCTACCCTTTCTCCAACCTGGACCCAGGTTAATAAGTTATGTTGGTCCTCTTATAGAGCTCCTGCTTCCTCCGAGTCCTTCCATCCTTCCTCTCACTCTTCTACAAGCCTCCCTGCCTTCTGCCCAATGTTTGTCTGAGAGTCTCAGCATCTGTTTCCATCCCTTGCTGGGCAGCTCCTCTCAGAGGACAGCTCTGCTAGGCAAGCATAGCAGAGTGTCCTTAATAGTGTCAGGGTTTGGCTCTATCCCATGGTGTGGTAAGGCATTGTATAATTCTCAATCTCTGCTCTATCTTTATCCCTGCACATCTTGTAGGCAGGGTAAATTTTGGGTCAAAGTTCTTGTGGGTGGGTTGGTGTTCTCCTTCCTCTACTAGGAGTCCTGTCTGGTTAGAGTGTGGCCTCTTCGGTCTACATATCCCCCTCCCCCCAGTAGGGGTCTCAGCTGGTCACCCCCTTGCCTCCCAGAAGCCTATTTTGTCATAGGTCTTCAGCCTGTCTCAGAGATAAGATTGGAAGTATTATAGAAACCAATACTGCTTTGTCTTATGATTGGCATTCCATAGTCAAACAGAGTAATGTAATGAAGACTGAAAGACTGAGGTGCCATATCAGCACTGCCACCTGCAGGAAGCAAGGCCTGAGAAGAAAGATGACATGAAGAATAATTTAGCTTTGGTAGCAGAGGGAAAATCCAGCCTTGTGAGGTAATGGCTTTGTAATGTACATTATATTGGCAAACTGTCATGTGTTTATTAAGCTTGTTGAAAGCAAATGTTGAGAGTAAGTGGGGTTCTCCTATCCCATACTCTAGAATGTTTGTTTCAAGTGTCCTGCAACACCCCTTGTCTGCAAATTGGCTGCCACCCTGAAGAACAACAAAACAGCACAAGAGGAAGCTAGAGAAATGGCTCCGCAAGTAAGAGCACTAGCTGCTTTTCAAAAGAAAAGGTTCGAGGCCCAGCACCCACATGGTAGCTCACAACTAGCAGTAATTCTAGTTCCAGGGGATCAGACACCTCCTTGGAAACTACACATATAAACATGTAACAGACATGTATACAGACAAATAAAAATAAATAAAACTTTTGAAAAACAGCTCGAGTAAAAATTATATTCATAATAATAGTTCAAAGTATTCCAACGAGAGTACTATTGTTAACCTTGTAATATAAAAATGCCTACAGTGGGAAGAAGAATGTGGAAACTCATCTGTGGAGAGATTGCTGTGTTCTATTTGAACCTCTCAATTAGGAACTTCAGCATGGCTGTTTCATCGGGGCTTCCCTGGCTGATATCCGATGAATGTTTGGCTTGCTAATGCTAGCCTTTCCTCTCTATAAATTGGACTACTCCAGTAATCTCTGATGGATGCAAAGTTCTTTATTTGATGACATTTTGTTATCTATTTGATGTTTCTTTCTGCTAGTCTCTGTTTATTCTTTTATTTTGCTGCCATATACTTAATAAATCCACTCATACAAGTACAGCTATCAGATGATTCTCTTCCTGACAAAACAGCATTTATTATTTTTGAGATGGAACATTATTTTTATAAGAGTGAACATTATCTTTGCTTAGAACAATGGACTGAATTGAGATTAGCAAATTACTTTTTTTTCCTGGTTCATGTGCTTTGTCTGCAGGTGGTGGCCAGTGGCTAGTGTCTCAGTCGTGTCAGCCTCAAATTTCACACCCAGGTACCCTAAACCCATTCTCATGCCCAGCATTCAAATATGAAATTCCAAGACAAGACAAGGATGTTTATTTTAAAGACTTGATAAATAATAGAAAACAATTTATTACTTAAGATTTTTCTTCTTCAGATTGAGTTGAAATGTGCCAGACAAACAGCAAACAATTGAGCATCTCCACTGTGTACTTAAATGCTTCATTTTAATGTGTGTAGAGTTACTCTTGGCAGACTTCCTCCTGGCGACATCACTACTACTTCAATTGCTAGCAGGCTCCTCAACCTTGTATCTGTTGCTTTTCCAACACTCTTCATCATCCATTATCGCCCCTCTTTAAATAAATTAATTCATTCAGAGCACTGTCCTGCCCAAGAAGTAGGTTTTTCATTTTTTTTACACCCCTAGGGGAATACATTTTTTGGAAGCTTTCATTTCTGAAACATTCTAAAAGAAAGAGGAAGTTTTTCTCATTAGATTTTAGAATATTGTCAGATGCAAATATGAAATAGTAGAAATAAAACAAATAAGGTCTTATTTGTCAGTAATTTGATATTAACTCACAGGTTCCTCAGGAAAAAGGAGCAATGCTTCTCTTTCCAAGTGAATGAAGCCTAAGGCCCAAATTACGCATTTGAATTGTCTGAAATAGCAGCAATTGAAATTTTGTATCCTTTGACTTTCACCAGCCTGTAAATACTAAATAAGTCACATTACTATTCATGGACACCATCACCAGTAAGCCAATAACCTTCCTAGCCAATGCACTTCATCTGTTCCTTCCATGCCCTAGAAATAAAACTGTATGAAGAAAACAGGAAACAACCTAGGAACCTTCCACAGAGGGCCTCTGAAAGGCTCTGCCCTACAGACTATCAAAGCAGACACTGAGACTTAAGGCCAACTGATGGGCAAAGTGCATGGAATCTTAAGTAAGAAGTGGGAAATAGTAAGATCTGGAGAGGACAGGAAACCCACAAGGAGAGCAACAGAACCAGAAAATTTGAACACGGGGTCTCTCCAGGGACTCATATTCCAACCGAGGAACATGCATGGAGATAACCTAGAACCTCTGCACAGATGTAGTCCATGACAGCGTAGTATCCAAGTGGCTTCCATAGTAATGGGAAGAGGGACTGCCTCTGACATAATCTGATAGGCCTGTTCTTTGATCACCTCTCCCTGATGGGGGAGCAGTCCTACCAGGCCACAGAAGATGACAATGCAGCCATTCCTGATGGGATCTGATAGACTAAGATCAGAAGGAAGGAGAGGAAGAACTCCCCTATCAGTGGACATGGAGAGGAGCATGCATGCAGAAAGGGGAGGTAAGGTGGGATCGAGAGGGGAGGGGGGATACAATGTGAATAAACTGTAATTAATAATAAAAAAAGAAAAATAAATAAAAAATACAGAAGGTATTAAAGGAAAAAAATCTAAAATAAATAAAATAAAAAATAAAACTGTAGTGGCATGGCCTGATGCAGTGTATAAATTGTTAATTATCTTGTCCCTCCTGCGATTCTTACTGTTCTGTGAACAATCCCTCAAGGCACCCCAAAATGATGTTTATGTGACCTTGCCTCTTGATTGGCTAAATAAAACTTCCTACACGCGGGTAGGGCAAAAGGGAGGTGCGCAGAGCTAAGGTTCTCAGGTTTTGGCTGAGAGCAGATGGTGGGAAGGAGGAAAATGGTGGAGGAGAAAGGAATTGCCATGGATGGAAAAGAATCACACGGTCCTCCTTTCCACTACAAGAATGGCGTAGAAAGGAACAACCCAGATGAAGAATATGAGCAAGAACTTGGGGCTTATAGATGGAAAATTGTTCAGATAAGAAAGGTTAAAGCAGATGACAAGGGATGGGGACTGGAAGATACTGAAATAGTGTAGGTGCAGTTATCTGCCCAGCCCAAGGTGAAATAAGGTAAATCTAAAATCTAAGCGGTGTCTGTGTCTTTTATTGATTGTGATATTGGGTTAGATATACTGCCATATTAATTATAAGACAAATAATAAGCATTATTAGCATGTACTTTTAAAAATACCACAGCATAGAACACTCATGCAAAATTGACCAGTAATTGCATTTCCCAGTCTCCTGGCTTCTGGTTCCTTCCCCAAACAGTTAGGTTCAGGTAAAGCTGGAGACCCTAAGCTTCAGGGCAGGTGCAGTGGCACTCTGGGGAATCAGAGAGCAGCTTGTGACATTACACACTACACGAAACAAACAATATGTGCGAGAAAGCCTTTACCATACAAAGGACTCCAAAATGCCCGCCTTGTATGCTCTGAACATCTCCATCCTCTCTATAATATTGACGAGTTCCTAACTTTGCTCTTTGCTCTACTCTGCTGCCTAGAAGAAAAGCGTTTCCTGGAAAATTCTGTTTCTGCTGTAACTGAGTGTCCCTCTGAGTGTTCAATTCTTTGTTCAGGGACACAAATACCTGGAAACACCAGCAAATACCTGCAGCTGTAGATAACACTATTTTACATACTGTGTGGAACAATGATATCTGTGAAAGCAAGCGGGCTCTGTTTCCACCAATAATCGCTCTCTTGTTAAAAGATGGAATCTAGGCTGGACCCATCCTCTTCCATCTTTTCTAATTCTCTGTCATTTAATTCTCACCTGTTTTATGTATTTTTTTTTTCTTTTGACAAAAGCCAACCTGTGAATGTAAGTAACAGAAGGCCCTGAACTATCCAAAAAGCAGATTGGTCTAATAAATGACAGCAGTGAAAATTACAAGCTGGGGTGGAGGGAGGATCAGGCCTGTAACCTCAGCTACTCAGGAAGCTGCAACAAGAGGATTACACATTTAAGGCCTGCTTGCGCAGATTAGTTAGGCTTTTAAATGTAAAGGGAGGTCATTCAGAGGATCCTGACTTCAGTCATCAGGATTAAGCAAAAACAAAAGCCACTTAATGTTCCTCAATCCTAAATGGTGAGCCCTAAACTCAAGTATATATGAGGCAACAGTTATTAAATTCAGTTGGTTTTGTGCATGGTGTGCATGTGTGTGTGTGTTTGTATTTGTGTGTAATGTAACAATAATACTTACAGAATAAGAAGTCCTTAATTCAAGAAATTCAAGAGTATTGGGAATGGGAGAAGTCAAAGGGGATAGTTGAAATGATATACAGTGTACTCATGTATGAGAGTCTCAAAAAATAAACATAATAAAAATTTTAGAATTTTACAAATTACAGCAGATATTAAAACCAACTGAGTTTATTTTGGCATGGGATTTTGAGTTTCATTAGCAATATTTGTGTAGAAATAGATCTGTACGTGTCAAAATAAAATATTTATTCTTTTTTAAATATATATTTATTTTTATTTATTTATTACAATTTATTCATTTTGTATCCCAGCTGTGGGCCCCTCCTTCTTCTCCTCCCAGTCCCACCCTCCTTCCCTCTTCTCCCCATATGCCCTTTCCCAAGTCCCCTGATAGGGGAGGATCTTCTCCCCTTCTATCTGACCCTAGCATTTTGGTCTCAGCAAGGCTGGCTGCATCATCTTCCTCTATGGCTTGGAAAGGCTGCACCCCCCCAGGGGGAGGTGATCAAAGAGCAGGCCACTGAGTTCATGTCAGAGACAGCCCTTGCCCCTCTTACTAGGAAACTCATTTGGAAACTGAGCCACCTATGGGCTTCTTCTGTGCAGGGGGTTTAGGTTCTCTCATGCATGCATGGTCCTTGGCAGCCAGAATCTGTAAACATACTAGATGTTCCTCAACAGAAAAATAGATACAAAAATTGTGGTACATTTACACAATGGACAACTACTCAGCAATTAAAAACAAGGAAATCATGAAATTTGCAGGCAAATGGTGGGAACTAGAAAAGAGCATCCTGAGTGAGGTATCCCAGAAGCAGAAAAACACACATGGTATATACTCACTTAAGAGTGGATATTAGACATACAATAGAATAGACATACTAAAATCTATAGTCCTAAAGAAGCTAAACAACAAGGAGAACCCTAGGGAAGAGACTGAAACCTCACTCAGAAGGGCAAACAAGATAGATATTAGAAGTAGAAGAAGACAAGGAATAAGACAGGAGTCTTCCACTGGGGACCTCTGGAAGACTCTACCCATCAGGGTTTCAAAGGAGATACTGAGACTCATAGCCAAACTTTGGGCAAAGTGCTGGAAACCTCATGAAAGAAGAGGGAGATAGAAAGACCTGGTGGGAAAAGAAACTCCACAAGGAGACCAACAGAGCCAAAAAAACCTAGGCCCAGGGGGCCCTGCAGAGTCCAATACTCCAAAATATCTATTCTTAAAACCAAGAAAAAAAAAAAGAGAGGGGAGAAGGATGAAAAGAAAGAAGAAGAAACAAGAGAAGAGGAAGGAGGGGGGAGAAAGAGCAAAGAAAGAAAGAAGGAATTCATGAAAAATTTACTGATTTACTGTTGTATTGATAATAGATATTTAAAAGTTGAGTAAATGAATCACTTATTTTATTTGTTTTCTGTGGGGAGTTGAATGAATAAAGCTTAAGATAAAGAACACCTAACAAGACCCCTATTTATTTTAATGTGGGTACAACCTAGCTCATAAGAGAAGCACTAACACAACCTTAGACATCATCAGTCAAGGCTTCAAACTTCCTTTTCATCACCAATGGTGTCAGCTAGTCTGTGGGGTTTGGGTGTAAGGAGGAAGAAACAAGAATGATACATATTTGATTATCTTCAGTCTATAAATGACCAGAAAGGGAAAAAAATGCACATATTGCAAGCAACTGACATTAGACAGTGATAAGGTGGAATTCTGGTACATTTAGTTGCTACTATTTTTTCAATTCTTTATTAATTACACTTTATTCACTTTGTATCCCCCCTGTGGTTTCCTTCCTCCTACCATCCCAATCCTTCCCTTCCTCCCCCCTCTGCACACATGCCCCTCCCCAAGTCTACTGATAGGGGAGGTCTTCTTTTCCTTCCTTCTGATCCTACTCAATTAGGTCTCATCAGGAGTGGCTGCATTGTCTTCTCCTGTGGCCTGGTAAGGCTGCTCTCCCCTCAGGGGGTGGTGATCAAAGAGCAGGCCAATCAGTTTATGTTAGAGGCAGTCCCTCTTCCCATTACTATGTAACCCACTTAGACACTAAACTGCCATGGACTACATCTGTGCAGGGGTTCTAGGTTATCTCCGTGCATGGCCCTTGGTTGGAGTATCAGTCTCAGGAAAGACCCCTGTGCTCAGATTTTTTGGTTCTGTTGCTCTCCTTATGGAGTTCCTGTCTTCTCCAGATCTTACTGTTTCCTACTTCTTTCCTAAGATTCCCTGCACTCTGCCCAACAGTTGGCCATAAGTCTCAGCATCTGCTTTGATAGTCTGCAGGGAAGAGTCTTTCAGAGGTCCTCTATATCAGGCTCCTGGAGTTGTTACTATTTTAAAGGCAATAAATTCAGTCAAATGTACCCTGTTTTTCAGCTCCTCTTTCCAGGTCTTAGAGACTGGACTGAGATTATGCATCATTCTACCCAACAAACCTAACACTGCTGAACTTTCTCAGTGCACTTGGAGGGAGGAGATGGAGTTCACACTCTACTTCCTCAGTCACAAGCTGATAGGCTCATAAAATTAAATTGCACCTTGAAAGGCTGTGACATTGCTCTCTCCATGCTTTAAAAACCATCAGATAACCCTTTCCATCCTTTCACAGGGGCATAGGGAACAGTGAGAACTAGAACTTCTGCATTTTTATTAGCAAATAAGCAGTGCCTCAAAGAAGCACCTCCATTTGTACACATAAATCACAATGCAGTGCTCACTGCGATTCCCCAAACCCAGTAAGAGCAGAGGCAAATAAGCATTCTTTAAATGGAATCCTAGAAGCTGATTTCCCTTTTGCCTATCACCTCTCCTAGGGAAAGTTCCTCACCAATTAGAGGTGTTGAATTCACACAGAGTGCCTGCTACACAGACAAAATCACACAGAGAAATCGGGAGACGCACAGCAGCAGCAAGTACTGTAATTAACAAAATTATTTTTATGGTTTCCTGTGAATACTGATGAGTGAATAAATGACCTAGTGATGGGGTCTCTTCAATGCTTAGTGGGCAGATGAAAGAAAGGCACCAAGTTTTTCAGAAGATTCAAGGTGACTTAGCAGGAGAAATGGGGTCGCGTGCCAGTTTTTCTCAGTAAAGACAGGGGCCTGGCTGTTTGCAAAATAGAAGATATCAATACATGCAGCTCAGAAGCAGTTGCTTAAACATTATCCAGGATCAAGAGAGAAAATTTGGCAGAATACCAGAGTCAGAGATGGCTTGGGAAGTGTGCAAACTATGTTGTCAATACTCATTTCCCTAAGATGTCAACTTCCTTAGGGAAACACAGCTCTTCAGCCTGCCCAGGATCTACTCTCCTATCACTATAAGATGCTTTTGTTCGCACTTGTCCATGCTTTACTGAAGAGCTGGACAGTTGTAGAACGCAGGTTCTGAAGTCATGATGAAAAACGCAAAGAGGCACTAATCATTGTTCTCAAAGAGTCTACTCGTCAGAGATGGAGCAAGACCTTCCCCAGGGAGTGTCTTTGACAAAGCAACGAGAAAACACTAGATACTAAGAACTAGACTCTTAGGACTTAGGAGGCAAATAGAAGCCAACATACCAGGAGCAAAATGCGCAGTAAAAGAAGAAAATAGCCTATTGCTTGGACATCGTGTGCACTGCAAAGGATGAGCCTTCTGGTTCTAGTTCACACTTTCTCTGTGAGACTCAGTGACACATTTCAAACCAGTGGCCAAATCCCTTTCACAGTAGTCTCAGTGTCTCATGAGTACAGTCTGTCAGCTTGAGAAGGTCTGTTAAGATACCACTAGAAACATATAAAGAACTAAAAAGTTCAAGTTAGAAAAGTGACTATAACGTATCTATAGATCTAATATCACAGTCTGGTTACAAAAACTATATCATAATAGTCTTCTGTAGTATAAAAGGTAAATGACTGAGTGTAAATGTGTGTTTGTGTGTAATCCTGTACATAAAATTTAAACCTTGTATCTTCAATAAGGAATGAATTGCTAGAGAAGCCTTTTAACTGTTCCAGTGTAGGAAGATATGTACTTCGGTTACCACAACACTAAACTTTTTGAGATGTAACTAAATCATGATCTCAGAAGTTATCTGTACTCCAGAGTATTTCTGAGATACAGAGCAATGCAAGCTCTACACCATTGCCTGAAATGAGATTTTAAGGACACCACAAGGAAGCTTTTGGGATTTACTGTAATCAGGTTTTATGAGCAAAAAATACAGTGGGGCACAAGAAAGAAATTTACTCTGGGGGAAAAAATGTGTTTAGGTTTTCAAATTTTAAAGAATATTTTTATTAATTTTTACAACTTATTTTAAATTGTATTCACCTTAACTTCTCCCAGATCTGCACCTACATGCATCCCCACACCCTCACTTCATGTCCTCCCTTTTCTTTGAATAACCCATGCACTCAGGTTTGTGTTGTTAATATGCTCAGGATGTAGGGCCATGAACTGTCACACTTCCTCAGTTAGGGTTTAGAACTCCTGAACCACACTTTCCATTCCATGCTAGAATGTTAGTATGTCTGATTTGGTGCAGGGTTTCTGCAGGTGATCACGGCAGCAGCCGGTTAATAAGTGCACCGGTCCATCCAGTCCAGAAGACAGTCCTCCCTCACCTCTGGCTCTTACCACCTTTATGCCTCCTCCTCTACAATAGTCCCTGAGCCTTGGGTGGAGGTGGGATACACATGTTCCACTTGAGGCGAAGCATTCCACAGCCAAGTGTTCTCTACATGTATCTCTATACTTTGACCAGTTGTGGGTTTCTGAGTAAGTCACTGTATACCGCACGATGTAACTTTTCTGGTGAGGTCTAAGAGCTGCACTATTCTATTGGTAGAGAACTGTAAGTTCAGAGGGCAGCTTGATACTGGATCCATTTGGCAAAATAATAGTAACAGGTACAACCCCTAGGCCCAGTGAGCTCCCAAACCATTAACAGATTTTCAGTAACGGCATGAATTTCCTCTTGAAAAACAAGCTTCAGATGCAACCAGGAAGTAGTTGGTTGTCTCATAGCACTTATGCCACTACTGCACTCATTAGCATATCTTGCCTGAAGAGCCATTTATTGCTGGTAAGACTATTGATGACCTTCTTTCCCCTCTGGTAGCCTACATAGCACCTGCTAGTACATCAGGTAGGAAGCTTTCTGGTCAGTAACAATATTTATGTGAGCAATATTTGTGGTCTGTCTAAATAAGATCTTACCATCAATTTCTGATGGGCAACCAAAAGCAATGGAAGTGGCCTGTGTTATTTGAGCTGTCTCTAGGACACCTGGGAGCAACAACTTTCAGGAGAGCTAGCCCATACTCAGTACCGGGCATTTTATTTGGCAACTTATAGCTTCTGGATGAATATACTCCCTGTATAAGATAACTCCAATTATATTTTTTCATATGAATTGATACAAAGTCCCCTTTGAGACTGGCTTTTTAATCTATACTCTGAACTAACCTGGAACTTGAGACCTTCCTACCGTAGCCTGGCAAATGGAGTTACTGGCATCACCATTTCTTGTCTTTTATTTATTTCTGAATTCTTTTCTTTTGCAATTTTTTTATTGTTTGTTATTATTATTTATATTTTATCAAAAACTCTGCATCCCAGCTGCTAGGCCACAGAGGAGGATTTAGCAGCCAGCCCTGAAGATATCTGAATTCTTTTTAATGCAAATATATTGTTATTTGTTACTTGAAAATAGTTGTTAAATACCTATAGATTTTGTCCGTCACCCATATCTTAATAAAGCAACTTTAAATTTAAACAAACAATTTTTAAAAATTTATGTCCACATTATCCAGGCTCATATTTTTGTTTTTATCTATTTTATTTCAGGCTGGCATTATCCAGGGTATAACCAAGGTTACCCTTTAAGCCTTGGCATTTCTACCTCTGCCTTTTTAGGGGTAGGAAAAAAGGTATATACCACCAAGTTCTCTTTTTATTCCCTTTTCTTCTCATCTCCCTCTCTCCCACCTTTCCTCTTTAATTTTGTAATGCTAGTCTACTAAATATAATACGCACATTGCAAACGTGTGTGTATAAAAAGCTCCATGTGTACAAGCTTATAGGTGTTGAAGTATGCCAGTCCAGAGAGGGATACCTTCAAAACAATGGCAGCATTACATGATATGAACAAAATACTAATGGCTGAATTTAGCACGTGGGATATTACAAGGAAAAGCATGTCGTTCCCTTTATTGTGTTAGTTAAAGGACATCAGTGAGGTCCTTTAATTATTTTCACATTTTAATAGCCTATATTAAAGTTTTACCTCTTTGTGCTGAGGTGTTGTTGAATCCTGTTAGGATTAATCCTCATAGAATAAACTATAACTAGAGGGTTTGACTCTATGGTACAAGGAGTAACTCCCATTTATTACAAAAAAGATAGAATCTAGAATATTAGGTTTGTGAACATTTGTTAAACTCCTGCTGGGAAGTACAGACTAAATATTCAAGAGCAGACCTGATCTTTACACTTCAGCTTATCAACCTAAGGAAACTGCTATTTTTATTTATTCAGAGGGAGAAGCAAAGGTGGACCTGAAGAACTAACCTAGGTGGGTGTCTGTGATAAAGAAGCCTTTGAATGACTAATAAAGAGATGGAACACTGAGGAGAAACAATTAGGGAAAGACAGTAAAATAATGCGAAGATAAATAATGCTTCTTTCTAGTTTGACCTTTTAAGACCTGTAGACCCGCATCTTCGTACCATACAACAGGAACATACATCGCTGAGCTACTCAGCTTGCTGAACAACAGCTAATCTGTGTGTCTTCCATTGTTACAGCATGTATATGTCACATAAAGACTGAAAAGCCCTACAGATTTATATGTATTTATTGTAAATGAAAGAAGTAGCATTTGTCAAGTTGATTGACAGCTCTTTGCACCTTTTATTTTTCTAAAAACAGATTTTTTTTCTAATTTTCTGTCATTTGGAAACAATTGAAAAGACATTTCATTGTTTATAACATACTTAATAAACAGTTGGAAAGTAAACTTGGAATTCTAGATAAAGCCAGAAATAGAATCGCAGAATGGAAAAGAATGAAAGACAAACATCTATCATCTCATTGCAATGAAGTGAAATGAAGTCCCATAAAAATGATTGCTGTGGACATCCATACTTCTTCTGTCCAAAGGGTGTTATTAAAAAGGTCACAAATGTTTTTCTTTATGAATAATTGTCTTGGTTAGGGTTACTATTGCTGTGATGACATCACAGTCAAAAGCAACTTGGGATGTAAAGGCTTTATTTTGCTCACAGTTCCATATAACAGTTCATCATCAAAAGCAATGAGGACAGGAGCTCATGCAAGAAAGGATCCTGGGGCAGGAGCTGATGTCATGGCCAAAGACATCAAGGCATACCACCTTGTTCCCCACGATTGTTCAGGCTGCTTTCTTATAGAGCCTAGGCCCATTAGCCCAGGTGTGGCACCACCTACAATTGGCTGTTCCCATCCTCATTGATCCCTAATTAACAAAATGCCTTGCAGCTGGATTTTATGGAGTCTTTCTAAACTGAGGTTCCCTCCTCTTTGGTGACTCTAGCTTATGTCAAGTTGCATAAAACTAGCCAGTGCAATAAAAGAAAACTGATATAAAACTATGAAATCAGGATATTATTTAAAAGGAATTTTCTTTTTCTTGTTGAGAAATTACAGATGTAGCACATGGCACCTTAGTTTCCAAGTGGGTGCCCTAGTAATGGGAACAGGGACTGTCTCTGACATGAACTCACTGGCTGGCTCTTTTATCACCTTCACCTGAGAGAGAAATAGCCTTGCCAGGCCACAGAGGAAGACAATGCAGCTAATCCTGATGAGACCTGATAGGCTAAAGTCAGATGGAAGGGGAGGAGGACTTCTCCTATCAGTGCACTTGGGAAGGGGCATAGGTGGGATTGGGAGGGGACAAGAAAGGGAGTTACCACTGGGATACAAAGTGAATAAACTGTAATTAATAAAAAAATTAACAAATTTTAAAAATAGAGAAATTGCCCATTCTTCATTTGGCTCTAGACTTTTGTTCCTTTGTGTTTGATTAGACACTTACTGATCATGTAATTATCACCTGGAGAGCTAATTTAGTGAGGTCATACAAAGTAAGTATAGCATATGAGATTATTTAAGCTGTTGCTAATATCTTAATACTATTTACTGAAGAGTAAATAAACAACCATAACAGGAACACACATCAACAGTCTCTAAGAAGACAAAATTCAAAAGACATGAGTTTGATTTATTTGAGGATGATGAGATTAGAAAAGCCACAAGTGATATGGTTCAGGGGATAAAAGAACACTGAACAGGCTGATGATTTGAGTTTGATCCCTGGAAGCCATGCAGAGAATACATACATACATACATACATACATACATACATACATACATACATA